>NW_005842198.1:1386464-1410127 GCF_000455745.1 Alligator sinensis
TTTCCCTGGCAGTTTCTCCCCTCTCTAGGAGCAGAGCTCCGAGGTGCTCTGCGACAATGAGACTTTCCTTTCAACCCTGCATGTGTCACCCACCAGATCCAAGCTGATGGATAGCCATGTAAAAAGCCATCAGCAGCTATTTTAAGTTCATCATTTAAAAGCTTTTTTGAAGCATAACACACATTTTATGCTTTGGACATTTCTTTTACAAATCTTTCTCCTAACGGGTGAAGTTTGTCAGTTGTTCTCACAAAGGCTGATTGCACTGCAGAGCAGAAGCAGAAGGAAGGGCTGGCTGTGTTTGGTACTAAAATGGCAGGAAAAAAAGAATGGACAAGAGGAGAAACATAAAGAAGGAGAATGTCCTCAAAACATAGGGAAGCAATAATGAGTGGATCGCTGCCTCTTAGGTATGTAGAGAAAAGAATGGAGGCACAAAATAAAATAAAAAAAACAAGACATTGAAATGTATTCAAAACTACAAGCCTGCAAATTAGTGGATGGATGCCCCCCTTACTCACATTTAGACCTTACTTTGTGAGTAATTCTACTGTTTTTAGCGGACCCAGCTCTCTGTATTGTAACAGCCCTTTAAGCAAAGTCCTGTACACAAAGGAAACATCGGACAGATTTTTCTCTAATATCCATCAGAATAGTCATTTTAGATGTGCGTTGTGCCACCACTAAATTATTCAATCAGAAGAGTATGTTTTATTTTTCACTTGACAGTGTCCTTTTAATTGGTAGGAAGGTTGCTCAAAGGAAGGATGGCCTTACGATTTAAGGTCATGTCTGTGTAGTCTCCTGCACAAGCTTGGAATTGGTGCTGACAAAATTAACATGCCCCCACTCATTCTCACTTGGGCAGACTGGAGACCGGTGATTTGGTAGAGTATATGGCTTTGGAGTAGCAGAGAGTGGTATAGATGAGTCCTGAGTACTCATTACTTATTTTGTCAATGGTGATCCTGTGATTGGGTGGGAAGCTGTGTGGATAAGTTCAAAGACACTGGATTGGAACTCAGGAGATTAAGGATTGGATCTTGGCTTTGCTATAGGCTATGTATTCAAATAAGTCACTTAGGCCCAGATCCTAAAATATATTTGGGTCCCTAAGTCTTATTGAAATCAATGAACATTAGGCACCTAGGCTAAGTACAGACATTCAAAAAGCCCAAGGCAGAATCGGGTTTTTCTAAAATACGTAGATTGGATTAAGAGTGAATGGAATTTATGTTTGCCCTTTGGTGGGGGAAAACACGTGGAAGCCTGCACTGGCTGAGTGTGCCAGAGATTGCCAAGGGCAGCCAAACGCAGACAAATGGCTTCACCATCTGGACTGGCTGTCAGGCATATTCCTTCCCCCACTGCCCTGTCATCTGTCAGGCAACAGTCAGCTGTGAGCAGCCAGCAGAGAGAGGCATGCAGGGGATTGCAGTAGCATGGGGGTCCCTGGGCTTTGTCTAAAGTGGGGAGAATGGGGGTCCACTCCAGGCAGGACAGAGGTGAGGGTGGTGAGCAGGGATTGCAAACTGCTCAGGGGACGCAGTGACACTCCACATTCATGGCCTGGGTTGGTGGGCCACAGAGTGTCCTTCCCCTGTCCCAGTTCCACCTGAGCCCCAGGAACATGCACTGGAGTGGCTTTGGGAAAGATTTGCAGAATTTCTCTCCCTGGAGCTAGCACTGAGTGTAATACTTGCATCTGGCTCCAAATACTAAGAGTGTGCAAAATTCAACTTGGATTCGGCCCAAATCATGGACAGTGACTCAATTCATTGATTTGGATCACTGTCCCCAATTCGATTAGGTTGAATCCGAATTTGAAGATTCGATGCTGATTCAGAGAATCAGTGATTTGGCCATAGATACCACTTTAAATGGTTTTTCTACATACCTCAAGGTACCAGGTGCTGCTCATGAATGCTGCAATGGTGGGGCAGATGGAACATTCCACAGCAGCATGCCACCCCTCCCGCATGTTTGGCGGTGAACCCAGAAGTGGACCGGAAGTACTTCCGGCCCACTTCTGGGTCCACCGGAAAGTGCGTGGGGGCCCCCCCTGGCTTGGTGATCAGCTGTGGGAGGACCCCAGGTGCCTCCCCAGACCCAGGAGGCACCAGTTGCTGAGCTAAGGGGACACAGGGGAGGGACGTGGGGGGCCCCCAGCGCACTCCCCAGCAGACCCAGAAGTGGACTGGAAGTGCTTCTGGTCCACTTCTGGGTCTGCTGCCAAGCATGCTGGGGAGCCCCCTGCACTTCTGTGGGATGCTCCATGCCACCCAGCATTGCAGCATTCACAAGCCCCTGCAACCTTGAGGTATGTAGAAAAAACATTAAAGCTGTATCTATGTCCAAATAGCCAAATCTTTCCAAATCTCTCTGAATTGATTCAGAGGGTTCCAATTCAATTTGGAGAGATTAAAGGGTCTCCTGATTCGATTCAGATTTGGAGATTCAGCCACTGAATTGGGCCAAATCTCCTCTGAATTGAATCAGGGACCAAAGCTTCGCACAGCCCTACTAAATATCTTTAAGCCTTTATCTTTAATATCACTAGGCGCAGGCACACTGGGCTAGATCCAAAGCAGGAGTTAGGAAAACCTTATGTGCCTATTTTCATCATCCTCATATCAAGGGACTGCCAATGATGATTGTAATGTGCTTCATTCAAACCTGTGATTCAACACTCCCCAGCACGCCTGACTAGCCGCCTCATTCTCCAGGTTCCTAGAGTTTTGCTTCTGCCCCAGTCTGAGTCAGTCTCCCACTTAAGCCTGCTTGGGATCAAAAGCTAGGCAGAGCTCAGGACCATTTCTATATTTTACCTCATGACTGGTTAATGCAGAATGTACAAATGGTCTTAACAGCTAGGACCAGAAATCCAGTTTCATAATTTCATAGTTGGTAAGGTCAGAAGGGACCTGAGCAGATCATCAAGTCCACCCCTCTGCCATGGGCAGGAAAGAATGCCGGGGTCAAATGACCCCGGCTAGGTGATTATCTAGCCTCCTTTTGAAGACCCCCAGGGTAGAAGCAAGCACCACTTCCCTTGGAAGCTGGTTCCAGATCCTAGCCACCCTGACTGTGAAGTAGTGCCTCCTGATATCTAGCCTGAATCTACTCTCAGTCAACTTATGGCCATTGTTCCTTGTTACCCCTGGTAGTGCTCATGGGAACAGGGACTCTCCCATTGCCTGCTGGTCCTCCTTGGCAAGTTTATAGGCGGCCACCAGATCCCCACTCAGCCTTCTCTTGTGGGGGCTGAACAGGTTCAGGTCCCGTAGCCTCCGCTCATAGGGCCTGTCTTGCTGCCCCCGATCATGTGAGTGGCCCTCCTCTGGACCCTCTCGATGCTATCCACATCCCTCCTGAAGTGTGGCACCCAGAACCGGATGCAGTACTCCAACTGCGGCCTGACCAGTGTTGCATAGAGTGGGAGGATCACCTCCTTGGACCTGCTCATGATGCATCTGTGGATGCATGACAAGGTGCAGTTAGCCTTCCTGACCGCCTCCCCACATTGGAGGCCCATGTTCATTTTGGAATCAGTAATGACACCAAGATCCTTTTCTGCCACTGTGCTGACAAGAAGGGAGTTCCCCAGCCTGTAGGTATGCTGCTGGTTCTTCCTCCCTAGGTGCAGTACCCTGCACTTGTCAGTATTGAATCCCATCCTGTTCTCATCCACCCACCCCTGCAACCTGTCCAGATCTAGTTGTAGTCTGTCCCTCTCCTCCAGCATGCCCACTTCTCCCCACATCTTAATGTCATCCATGAATTTGAACAAGGTGCTTTTCTCCCCCTCATCCAAGTCGCTGATGAAAATGTTGAACAGTGCAAGCCCGAGGACCGAGCCCTGGGGGACCCCACTGCCTACATCCCTCCAGGTCGAAAAAGACCCATCCACCACCACTCTCTGGGTGCAGCCCTCCAGCCAGTTAGTGACCCATTTGACTGTGTAGGCATTGACACCACAGTCGCCTAATTTCTTAATGAAAATGGGGTGAGAGATAGTGTGGAAAGCCTTCCTAAAGTCCAGAAAGAATACGTCCACCGCGACACCTGCATCCAAGGATTTTGTGACCTGGTCGTAGAAGGCCACCAGGTTGGTCTGACAGGACCTGCCTCGAATGAACCCATGTTGATTGCCCTTAAGCATGATCTCCCCTGCTGGCCCCTTGCAGATGTTCTCGTGGATAATTTTCTCAAAGAGCTTCCCCAGGACCAAGGTAAGACTAATGGGCTTGTAGTTTCCTGGGTCCTCCTTCCTCCCTTTTTTTAAATGGGGACCACATTGGCCCTTTTCCAGTGCTCCGGCACCTCGCCAGAGCACCATGAGTGCTCGTAAAGCTGAGCTAGGGGTCCCACAATGACTTCTGCTAATTCCCTCAGCACTTTGGGGTGGAGATCATCAGGACCAGTTGCTCACTCTTAATCAGTGGGCCAAAAAATCCAACTCCCTCAGCACTCTCTCTTTGGCTTGAAATAGACATGGAAATAGGGATCTATCCTGGCACAGCTGATCTGCTTCATTGGGCGAAACACGTTGCCCGTTGTCCTGCCTGTTGCTTTTGCAGTAATCTCTGGGGAAAGGCCTTTGGAGATTGTTGGTGGCACATGACTTTCCCTGCTTCCACAGATACACCCTACAGATCTTTGGGCCGCATTTTTGGAAGCAGGGGAAGATGGGCAGGTGCTCTCAGGGCAGCTGGAGAGTGCAAGCAGCTCTGGCTGCTCATGTTATCCTGACATGAAGGAAATAGATGTTCACTACAATATAGTGGCACATATTATTATTACCTTTTGTTGCAGCCATGAATTTGGGAATTTGTGTCATGATAAAGGTCTGGCTGTCTATTTGCTTTCCCTGCCTTAAAACACTTTATGATGGTATAAAGGCTTGGTCTTTTTCTATCCCTTTTTTGTCCATTCTTAGGTGACTGATTCATGCTGGACAGCCTAAGCACTGGCCTTTAGATTATGGATTTCACTCTGGAAGTTGAGTACCTGTATTTTTTATTGGACTGTTTTCTTTATGTTTTCCTTTCCCTTCTGTAAAATAGGGATAATAGGGCTTTCTTATGTCCTGGGAATATTATGAGGCCCTATACATTATATTAAATTACATTAGCCCAATATGTACATAGATATACATATTGGTATAGATTTGATACTGCTTTACTGGGAGAGACTGAGGGCATAGCAGTGACATTTTACAATAACATTTATGAACTGACTCCAAGTGCTTTTTAATAGGTCATATTCAGCTACAGTTTCAACTGAAGTTTAGGGATCAAAGTATTTCAACTATATTTAACAGTGACCTAAATAAGATAAGCATGGCCATTTAGTTGTCAGATAGCTTTAAAATATGATTAGAAGTAATATGAGTTGAAAAGAACTATGATAATATTTTCTATTCAAAGAAAATGTCAACATGTAAATATTTAATATAGTCACAGGAAATTTAAATGCAGTAAATTTTCAGAGGAAAATGAAGCGAAGAACTTCCCAAAGCAACACGGTTGAGATGGAGTTTCATTTTAATTTTTGATGAGCATTTGTTCTTTAGAGGATTACATAACTGGTATCACAAAAATCTAAAGATCTGTTTTCCCCTCTACTAGCGGTACCATCAGTGAAGACACTTTTAGCTTCCATGTTAATTCATAATTGCACCCAACTGATACATACACTGAAATAAACATTGGAATTTTATGATAAAAATTAAATAGCTAGCTGAGAACCTTAAACTCATTTCACTCAACATTTACAGTTCTATTTTACATGTCAATGTGCAGAAGAAAGACAAACAGTTTATCCTCTAAGCCACCAGGCATCCTGTTCTTGCTATTTCAGTAACATATGCTAACATATGCTTTTCTCAAGAACTTCAAAAACATGCTTTTAGCAGCAATGAAAATAGTACCATACATCCATTTCAACTTTAAACCTCATAGTTTACCTCTAATACCATTACCTCATGTACAGAAGAAAATGTAAATCTAAAATATGCTGGTGATTATAACCTTTCTTCCTGACAGACATTGTAATATAAATGCACATAAATTGAATTTCTTCTTTAAAGAAATTTGAATACCTTTGGAGCATTTTAGCAAATCATCTCCAGCCTTTATGGCACAACTTCAATGGACTGTGGAAAAGTGATCTCCCTATGGCATGACTTCTGCAATAGAAGGATATAGCAAGGCAAAGACATGCCAAGAAAAATAGAATGTACTTTATTGATATTCAAAATTTATTTTATTAAACTTGCACAAAAGACTGAAAAACTGGAAGCTGGTTTTATTAGAAAAGGCATTCAAATATTAACTCTGTGAATGCTGGTTTTGTTGCTTGACTGAAAAAAAATTGAAGATTTACAGTTTTAGCATCTAGACTTTGCTCTCCAGGATTGTTGTTTGATTCCTTGTGTTAAGCATTAAATCAGAAACTGTAAGAATGAGTGGTTAGTAGGAGGTCCTGATGGATCTGATAAGAATTCTTCAGAGAAGTTTCTTCCTGGAGGGAGGAATGATGTGTATTTGAGCAATCTTGTGCTAATTAGCAAATACACCAATTGGTGGATACTGGCCATATTTCAGGATTCCATTATTAAGGAAATTTATGGCAATGTTCCTGAATATCCTCAGCTATCAGTGTTTATTTTAGAATGGGGGTGGGAAATGAAGATGCCAAAAAAGTTTTTTTCATATTGGCAAATACTAACTTTGTATAACATGTTGGAAGGATGAACTAGTTGAAAATTTTTGGGTGGTTTGTTAAATGGAGAATGGCCAAGTTTGCTTTAAATTACTTGGATCACTTATATGTGAATCAAAACAAGACAGGTGTTTATTTTAGCAAGGTGAGATGCTGCAGTATGTTAAAGATTATTTACCTCTTTCTGCATAATGCAATGTGTGTAATTTATGGTCACCTTGGGGACTCAACTGCTCATTGATGTAGGCTTGTCACATGGTATTTTTTAAGGTGACCTACTGCCAGGTAAATTCACGAGTTACAAAAGTTACTTCAGTGGTGAAATATTGCCCTTAGCTTTTGGCTTCATATATGCTACAAACTTTCCAACTTCAGGAATTTAGAAACCGGTAAATGCTGTAACTTGTCAATAAATATGATATATGTGTCTGTATCAACACAGCTCCAATCCTGCCATTACAGCTAACGGTCTGTATGTGTTTCCATTTCTACTATAACTCCCTATTTTCAGGGTTTTATAAGTTATACATAAATATTTCCTCGTGGCTGCAATCTGGTATTTAACATCAGCCAAGGAACCTTTCCTTTAAAACAAAATCTGTTTGGACGTTACGTTTACAGGTTTGGGGGCATTATTTATGCTTCTAAGAAATAAAGACATAATTCTTAAAAACAAAGACTTCATTTTATAGTGATTTTTTTCAGGGTGGTAATTCACATGCACCCAGGATTTATGTGAAACTGGCCTGTTGTGGTACAGCAGTTCAGTGCTTCTCTGGAGTCCTATTTGGTTTCTTCAGGTTTAAAGTTTTTATTTTTTAAAAAGTTACAATTCTCTCTCTTCTAGGTGGAAAATATTGACTGAAATTTTCAAAAGTTCTTCAGTGATTTAGGGACAGATGGACCTTAAATGCCTAAATATCCTTAACAATATTACATTTAATCTCATTTTCAAAAGCATAGATACCTAAATGCCTAAGTCTTAGTGACAGCAAGATTCAGGCTCCTGTATGTCAGTGTTTACTGTTTAGGTATCTGAAATCAAATATTGACTTAGGCACCTAAGTGCTTCTGAAAACCCTGTTAGGTGCTATCACTCTGTTTAGGCACTTAAATACCTTTAATAAGATGGCCCTACATGATTAGACTAGATCCATGAAGGATTTAGATGCCTACAAATTAGACTCTACAACACCTACAACTTTGCCTCCCACAGTGAAATTCACAACTAAGAATCAGGTACCTAAGGTGCATAGGGAGAGTTAGATTCAGCAGGGCTATCCAAAAAGCCATATGCTGGGCAGGGAGCTAGAGCCAACCAATATGAAATGCTGAACACATGGGACACATCTTAACTCCTGCTCCCTCTGGAGTTTAACCATTTTAGTCAGGGCTGCAAGGAGGTAGTTCATGTCCCTTATGAATGAAATCAGAACTTGGAATCCTCTACTGATGGATTAATACTTAAATATCCAAATATCACTTAGACATTTAAGAAGTGGAATAAGATCTATCCCAAGGTACCCAATGAAATCATTAGGTAACCAACCACCTTTGAAAATCTGCCCCTTAGGCACTTTTAAAAGTTGTATCTATTATGTGAAATGTGAGCCAATGCTGTACAGCAAAGGTGCTCAACCCATCGTCCCTGGGCCAGATTCAGCCTCCAAAGCTGTGTTGTCTGACCCACAAGGCTCACCATGGTTCCTAAAATTTGGTATTGGGGGAGCAGTGGTAGAGTTAATTGCCACTCCCCTACTGCTCCTATCGGGAGACTTGTATGCCAGATCACGTGATTCTACATGCTAGACTGTGCATGCAGAGTGGTGCAGGGCCTGATCCAGCACTAGAGCCTGATCCTGGCATGCAGGACTGGTATGGGGGGCAGTGTGGGCACTAGGGCCCAATTATAGTAGAAAGGCCAGTGTGCGGGGCAGTGAAAGGTTGCAGGGCCCAGTCCTGGTGTGCTGGACCTTATATTGACATGTGGGGCTGGGTAGGAGTGGTGTGGGGCTCAGTCCTGGCACACGGGGTCCAATCCCAGTGGGCAGATGCAGCATGGGGACCAATCCCACAGCATAGGGGTGGCAAGAGGTGCCAGGGCCTGATGTCAACATGCAGAACTGGGTGGTGGTGGTGTGGGCCTGATCCTGGCATGCAAGGCTGGATAGAGGCAGTGTGGGATGTGATCCAGCCTGCAGATTGACTCATCTGAGGCCAAAAAGTTGAGCACCAGTGTTGTACAGAATCAGCCATCAGCCAAACAACAGCTGTTCATTCCACTATGTGCTTTCCATTCATGAACCTCTTGCATGGGGGTGGATCTCTGGGTTAGTACACCAGGCTAGGGTGGAGAGAAGGGTCAGAGTATATGCCTAAACTACACAAGTTATGCCTTTCAGGAAAGAGTTGCTCCATTCTGTGGCTGAGAAACAAATGCCCACAGTTCACGATAACTTACTGTTCATAACGTAATGAACATTCTAGTCTGAGGAAACACAGTAGCCATCCAGGCAATAGAGGAAGCACAAGTTGCATCTAATCCCATCAACCATACTAATATATTAATGAGGAAGTAAACTGAGCAAAGTCATAGAGGGCTCACATGATGCAAAGGAAAAAAATAATGTTTGTGAAATCAAGAATTAAAAATCAGTCAAGGGGCAGCTTTTTCACTTCTAGAACACATTTAAAAACTAAAATATGAAAAAGAATGTACTGCAGTATTGTTAGCATCACAAAAACGCTCATATTAGTTGGTGTTTTTCTTCAGTTTCATTCAGAGGCATGGAATGATATGCGAATCTCAACTTTATTCATAAGAAAGTACATTTCTGGTTTCCCAGTTGTAGAGAAAAGCCTGAAAACATTAACCCTGAAGGCTGAAAACCAGAAAGAAAGCAAAAAGAAAGAACACATTTTTTATGATTCGTTATTTTTTAAATGTCATGGTTTTTAAACCAATCTCCTGTTTTTTTTGTGGGGGCTGGGTCATGATTTTTGAATGCTTGGGCTTGGCAATATTGTAACACTTGATGAAGCCAAAATTCGGATGTGAAAAGCCAGCTGTTACTGGAAGAAATGAGTAGATTAACTTCCAGAACTGAATCAGTTGTTTGGCTTTCAGTGAGTGCATCAACACGTGCAATTAATGTGGCTGAATAAACTTCGGCTCAGTTTGTACTGGCGTTTGTTGCTCCTGGGCACGCTGTTTGAAAGTGTGCCTGGGACTGCAGCACGTTGAGCCAGGTCAGAGCAGCTCTGGTTGGCAGGTGTGTCAGGGGGGTCAGCCTACCAGCCCAGGGCTGCTCCTGCCAAGCTCAATGTGTGGCAGAGGGGCTGGCTGGGGCACGAGGGTGGCTAGCTGGCAGGTCAGTGTCTACACATGCATTGCTGTGCACGAAAAAACTCCGTAACTGGGTAGTACTTTTATTTGCTTACTGCAGCCTAATAGGGCCACACATACAGATGTTGAGATGTTTACTGCGCTGCTAATTAGTCAGTAAACATCTCACATAGATGCGCTCAGTAACTATATTTAACTTTCTGAAAAGAAATAAATATAAAATAAAAATAAAATCCCTCTTGAATGCAGAACCCCCATAAGATATTCAGTGGGTGAGGCTCTTCAGTCATATAGTACTTGTAAGCCATGAAAATGGGATTTACAATAGAAACGCTGACAAAATTTTAACTATGTTATAATGCAATAGCTATGTAAATTTAGTACATAATGCATTTAATATGTTAATCTCTGAATCTCAAGAAGCAGAATCTCACTAGAGCAGAACTTTATTAGGGCATGTCAGTCTACTGTTTACAAACAAGGGAAAAAGAAAGCCTACAAGCACAAGTTGGTTCTTTAGGTTAACAGCCTTGGCATTTTGGGGAAAGGCAAACAGCACTTCTTAATTTTCACTTCAACCACTAGTTGTTTTTTTTATATTTGTACTGCCAGTTGTGCTTGATTGGCCATGTATTTTGATGATTTATTTTTGTTTGACAATAATGCAAAATACAAACCATCTGATGGTAGGTTTTAGCCTCCATTAGGCTGGGAACCACAAACCTATGCCATGTCACTTTTCTATTTTATAGTGCTTGTTTCAGTCTTACTAGTATAATTGATCCATCATTTTCCTCTTTTGGATTAAATGATGTTTTTGGACACAGTTTTATACCAAGCAGCCAAATTTTCTTACTCTTATGACTCCCATTTCTGTGTTGTATGGGACTAGTAATATAATATTAAAGTGCCTAATTTGTAAACACACTATAAAGTACTCACACTATGCCTGCCAATATATACCCTGTTTGTTTCTGCTGTTACACACTTGCAAACTACCCAGTTCACACCAGTGTAGCATCTGTACACAAAAAATGGGAGTGGGTGTGGGAGTTTTGCACAAATAACTACATAGCTCACATTTTAAAAACCAGGCCCTAAATATGTAACACTTATACTTGGTGTATACCTGCCTTACCAATTGGAAAATTGATCTGATGACATATATAGATTTTAGAGAGGATTAAACATTCTGTCTTTAACAGAAACCATGTTGCAAATAAACCAAAAGTGTAATTTGCCATTCCAAAATAACTAGTAGGTATGGAATACTAAACCTTTGGCTCCATAACAGTTGACTTGTAACATTTGAGCTGATGGAATAATTTTAGCTCCTAGGAATAGTGAAAATATGTTTTAACCTTAAAACAGGTGGTTCTTCATATACAGATTTTTACAGTATGATAAATTCCCTTTAAGAGTCAGTCACACATTTCATTCTACATGATTCTTAATATACAACATCAATCTTTACCATGAGTTTCTTATAAAACAGAGGTAGATGCAAGTCAGCAAAATGCATTTAATTTAACAGAAGAAATGTTTAAGTAATTTGGAGAGAATGTATTTATTGTTGTTGATGTCATTATTAAACAAATCCAAGCATGTTAATACATATTTCAAATCAAAGAAAGAAAAGTCAGGGGGTTTATTTTTCTATTCAGTCCCTTAGGGATTTACACAGGTAATTCTCATTAATACTAATGGGAATTATGCATTGAAATCCTCTCTCTGCAGCAAGAGAGAGAGAGAGAGAAGAGAAAGAAATAGGAAAATAAAGGAATCACTAGATTGTTCACCAGATAGAAAAAGGAGGAAATTGGAAGGTGAAAAACATTTTCAGGTTTCTAAGATACTTAGTATCCATAGGCTATTTTAATAGCATGGTTAGTCACAAACTAGCTAATATTTGTGTATTTGAAAACTAATACGATAAATAAAAGATTGGGAATGAATCAAGCCAAACTATTTTAAACTTGTCAGGTTTCTGAAGGGAAATCTTTGCCAGCTGAAGAGTCCAAGCAGTGTGTTGCTCTTACCAGTTGTTACTGTGTGTTTTGGACAAAGAGACCTGCTTGCTCTTTCAATCTGGAGAACCTTGTGAATTAGTTCAGTCATTCTGTGTGCATCTACACATGCAATTAACATGCAGTGATAAACTATTGCTACACAATATTGCTTCCAGGAACTGCATTTACTCGTGTGCCCAAAACTGCAGCAGTTTTAGTCAGGGTAAAGCAGCCCTGGCTGGCAGGAGGCTTGGGGTGTCAGCCTACAAGCTGGAAGCTGCTCTGTCCTGGCTCAACATGCTGCGGTGGGGCTGGCTGGGGCACAAGGGTACTGCAGTGTGGGGATAACTGGCAGACAGCCCCTGCACCAAAGCACCCTTGTGCCCCAGCCAGCCCCAGGTACCATCTCCATGTGTGTTTTGGCCTACGTAACGACTCCATTGTAGAATAATACTTGTTCTGGACAGTACTATCCTACAGTGGAATTAATTTACTGCGCCCTAGTACAGGCACACATGTAGACAGTGATACTTTACTGCAGACCTAATTAGTCAGCTCTGCAGTAATTCACTACAAAAAAGTAAAATGAAAAGGAAACAGTATTTCCTTAATTAAAAGTAATTAATATCCTGTTTAATTTAATTTCTGCTTTCTGTTATTGTGATGCCTTTCACATGCAGTATCAGCTTGGTAAGCATTTTATGACAGTAACAAGAGAGAATGTAAATTACATGAAACATTGCTAGGAAAATCTTTATATCTCTTAATAATGTCTTTTACCAAAAAGCATTATGTAACCATAGAAGATAGTTATTGAGTGAATCGGAATGAACCTGTGCGGCCACCCAAGTACTACGAGTTATAGAGTCATATAATAATCACACCCTACCTTAAATTACATGGTTGTGTATCTGGAATAACTCCATCAGAAATCAATGATATTATTTTGGATTCTAACTGACTGGCTGGAAGAAAATGAATGAAAACTAAAACGAATGAAAAATAATCACTATGCATCAGTGAAACAAATGAATAGAGTAAAATTAAGCAGCATGAAACTGAATAGTTTCTAGGTGAAGATGTAACTCCAAGGCTATTAATTAGGCATGCAAGTAACCCTCACTCATGCCAGAAGACTTAGTGAAGGCTGCTTATGTGTGAGTAAGGAAAGCTCATGTGAGCAAAGATATGAAGGTTAAGGCTTCAGGTTTGTTCAGTAATAGCCTGAGATGATATAATCCCCTTGCACAAAGGTATGTTGTGATAATCCATCATGAGAAAAGAATTCTGGTGGCATAAAAGGAAACTGTTCCTTATATTGTAGGTTTATACTTTTTCACTTTAGAAGATGAAGAAGGCAGGGATTAGAAAGGTGACTCTTTTATACAAACTTCTAAGTCCTGTATTAATTTGAAAATGTTGATTTTGGAGGTAAAGCAAAGCTTCTTCTTTCAGTTAATTTTCATTTTCCTTATTTGTTCAAATGAGGTGGTTCTAGGTTGTGGGTCTTTTTGCTTATTTATTTGCTTTTTTGTTTGGTTTGCTAATATTCACAAAATCCTAGGCACTTGTCAAATATATCAAAATGAATAGGGACTCTGTGTGGTTTGTTAAAACATATCATTGATGCATGATTCTATGATCCTATACTCCTATGTTTTATTTATGAAAACCAGAGAAGGAATTTGTTCACCATGAGCATGCAACTGAAAAAAAAATATGGTGTTGGGTTTAGGCTATCCATATAACCAGGAAAAGATTCTGTAGTTTGTACTGTAAAGCCATCTCTAGCTAAATCAAACTTTGTGTCCAGAGCTGAATTTCCCTAAAGTCCTTGTTATACTGCACACTGTGATCCACGCAAATGTTGATGGGTATCAGTGCTAACTCAAGTCTGGAGCAGTCACACTTCAGGCCAGTAGGGGCCTGGAGGACTGAAGGATAAGAATCCTCTCCTCCTCCCATTCTTTTCGACTCTCCTCCGGTTCATTGCCACCCTCTGGGGCTCTACCCTTTCCCCTTGGGGTTCCCCTGCCCTCTTCCTGCTTACTTGTGGCTGCCCATGCTGTTTATCCCAGGGGAGCATGCCAGGAAGGGTTAATCTGCCTGCCCAACCACCACCATCTCCACTGCCCAGCTGCTGCTCTTCTCCAGGCTGAGCCCAGCCCAAAGAGCAGCAGTGGTAGGGGTGGCAGCCAGGGAGGCAGCAGGTTAACCCTTCTCTGCCTTGTCCTCTGGGACAGACAGCGTGAGCAGCCACAAGTCAACGGGGGGAAGGAGGCGGGGAGGGCAGTTAGTGGGGACCTGGGGTGCTGGGGAGGGCAGAGGGGGCAGAGGGCCCCATCTGCTTTGGCACAGGATGGGGCCCAGGAGGGGTGTTTACGCTAAGGTGCAGCCTAGAGTGGCTGCACCTTACTGTAACATGAGCTAGGTAACATGGATCAGGGATAATCCTCTCCTGGAGCAGTGTAACTTTGAGCTGCATAACGAGTGCTTAAAACTAGTTTCACGTGTTAATGTGTGGGCAATCCAGGGGTTAAGACCTCCAGGAGTTGCCCAAAATTACCATGGAACAAGGCCCTGGTATATTCAGATTCTGAGTGTCTGTTTGTTTTTAGTTTATTTCATGTAGGCACTAGTGTTTGCAACATTAAATTTACTACTTGTCAGGAAAAATCTAGAGCAATAAACAATTGGGTAAATAAGATATCAATTCCAATGCCTATGAACTCATTATTATTCATTTCTGTTGACTCTGAACAATTCATGTATTGCCTTCCAGATACTTAAAGCTAGGATAAAAAATAAATAAATTAGTGATATAAGCTGTTGGTAATTATCATCTGTCTCACAAATCCAGCCATTTGATTCAAGTGCGAGATTCACTGAGAGTAATCAATCCAATGATTCCTGAAGAACCAATTAAATCCTAATTCTATTTGGGCAGTGGCACAGTAGTCCTTTTCCTTTATGTTGTTAGAACATTTCTATGGGAATACCATTGTTTCAAAGACCATATGTAGCCATAACTGTTTAATTTTGTGATTTCAAGTACACAGTTCAATCTACCAGACTAGGATAGTGTGTGTGTGTGTAATATGTATTATGAAGTTACATTATTCAGGTTTTTAATTAATTATTCAGGTGTTTTTGACTTTCATTCCTTCCACTCCACGTTTCTGTCTTTATTTTTGTTTTAATTAGAGGGTCCCTGACACTGCCCTCACCAAGTTGATTTAATATCTGCTTCTGTCCTGGTTTCCCTGGGTAAACAGCTTACAGGACATTGCAAAATATTTTGAAGATGCAGCTCACAGAGTTGTTATTTAGTTGGGGCATGTGAAGAGTGTTATACAAGTCATGTGGCAGCTCAGACATGTGTTTTGAGGTTTTCTGGTGTGGCCACATGTCACTCAAACCTCTTGGCTCTATGTCCCTTGTATGGCTGGCTGATGAATTTTTGCCTGGCAGGATATGCTGCTTGTGGAAAATAGACTGACTGGAGGAGTTGCCAACATATTTCCTTAGACTGACATCACAATATAACAAATTCTGTCAGGATTAAGCAAACCTTTTAAAAATGTTTTCTTTTTTACTGTAAATAAAACACTAAACAAACCGCATGCATCTGTAACTCTCTGGGCACATCTACATATGTGCTTGACTGCGCAGTTGTTATTGCACAGTCGTTTAGTACATGCTTTAGCAAGAATGAAATGACTGTGCAGTAACCACTGTTATCACACAGTCCCAGTAGTGCACGGGTTGACCCTACTGCACAGTAGCTCATGGTTCATGCCTGCCAATACTACATCACTGTAGCAATGAGCTACATTACTGTAGTTCATCATTATGGCAACATAGCATCTTGTGTAGCCATGCCCACTGGTTATGTGTTTCCACTCTGTACCCAATCAAACAGCTCTCATCCTGAGACCTTGACTTTCAAGTTTAGGCTGTAGTCTCATACTTTTGCAGTCAAGGACTTCAGTTCAGTTCTGAGAGTTAAAATGTGTATTTAATAGTAAAACAGTTTGGATTGTTTAAAATTAAAGAAAAACAAAAACATTTGCATGCTGCAGCTAAGGCTGGTCCTGTCAGAAGGAAAGTACCTCAAACTCTCCCTGAAAAACTGAAATTATTTCTCAGAACAAGTATGCAGTCTTGCTTGCCCTCTGACATGAGGCAAGTCACTTACTGTTTGGTGCCTCAGTTTACTCTACTGTACAGCAGTATTAGGCTACTGAGGAGTTAGCATCTGTAAAAACCCATGTGCGAGCACTACTGTGCAGTAGTGCCAGTTACTGCACATTGATTTTGTACTTGGTTATGCAAGTATTAAACTTAATGTGAAGTAACTATGGTGTATTAATGAACGTGTAGATGCACCCTTTGGGCATGTCCAGATGAGCCCACACGTGCTTCTTGCAGTCTCAAACCCCCTTAAGATGCTGCAAGAGGCACGTGAAGGAATGAGAAAATGTTCCCCACGCTGCAAGTTTGCAGCGCAAGGGCAAAATTAGACCGCGGATATCCAGGGTCAAAAAACTCCACAGAAAAAAAAGGCGGGCAACCTGAGGCAACGGGAGGCAACTGGCTGCCAGAGCATCTCTATGGTTAGCCCTTGCCCTGGTGCTGAAGCACGCATCCTGCCCATGAGGGCAGGCAGCGTGCCAGCAGCAGGGAGCTGGACCCAGGCTCCACTGCTGGTAAGTAAGGCATTGTGGGGCTGGAGGAGGGGGAAGGGAACCATGGGGGGGACCCCCACTGGCCCCAACTATTCCCCCATCCCCCCAATTCCTTCCCCACCCAGCCCCTGCCTGCCCCCTGAGTACCTCCATCCCTACCCCCCCACCCAGCATTGGGACAAAAACCTGAAAAACAAACAAACCTGGGACTTACCAGCAGCTTGAGCTGCCGTTGAGGTCACTGGGGCCCAGCCTGCACAGTGCAAAGGCAGGTTGACAGCCCCAGCAGCCCCAACCCGGGCTCTGCTGCCCCCACTGCCCTGTGCTGCCCAGGGGGTGGAGCTCTGCCAGGAGGCCCCAGAGCCCCCACAGCCCCTGCTCCTGTGGTGAGTAGGGGCTCTTTTTTTTTTTTTTTTAAGTGCCAGAGGCTTCTGGGAGAGCGGGCAGGGGTGGGGCTGAGTGGGGCAGCCATTGAGGGGGGGCTGCAGGAGCTGGCAGGGGATGGGGCCAGGTGGGGCAGCAATCCAGGGGGCTGGGGGACCAAGCAGAGATGGGGCATGTGGGCCCTGCAGGGGGGTAGCCCCTGCTGGGGGAACATAACTCCTAGCCCCTGTGGGTGGACCTTAACCCCTGTGGGGGTGGGGGCATAGCCCCTGTGGGAGGCAGCAAAATATATATTCATATATTCATGAATTTATGACACATGTATTTAGAGTTCACTTTAGTATTATGATAGCGACACTGGTAGTTTTCCAAGTTACTTTAACATTGTAGATATATCAATAAAACATTGCCCAAGGGATCGCTGTCTCTCTGTCTCACTCTCTCTCTCTTTATAGTGGTCTTTTGTTTTAATTGTAGAGGAACATGGATTTTGGGGTATTTTACAAAGTGATTTGGGGATTTTTTTTTATCAGGGATTTTTCAGTTTTCCAATAAGGAACATCAGAATTCCTGCTAGGGAGGCCAGTGGCAGGATTCTGCCTGCTCAGAGCTGGCACCTTGGATCCAGCTGGCTGTGGCTGACCTTCTTGCCAATTGGGGCCAGGAGGACATGCTTTGACAGTTCAAAGCAGACCACCACATCCATGAACATCTTCTGGGTGATAGCTGCCCAGATGGCCGGGCAGGGGGCACACATGGCAGTAGTGCCACACAAAGGCCAACTCTGTAGCCACAGCCTACTGGCAGCTGGCCCAGAGGGGCATTGCCTCATCTGGGTCTGGCAGGTGTGCAGCAGGTCACAGTTAGGCAGCAGCCCCCACTGCCAGACTGCTCCAGTGAGTAAAGGGTGCAGGGAACTCTCAGGGCTGCTTCAGCAGTCCAGTTGGCACAAGGGGTAGTGTCCCCAGGTACCAATTGGCTGGACCCCAGAAGCTCCTGAGAGCAAGTAGCCCTGAGCTACTTGCCAGGGCAGCTTTTTGTACTGATGGGGCCAGGACAGAGCAGCTTTTTATACTGCTGAGGACAGCATAGGTGCTGGCCCCAGGCTCTAGCTTGCCCTGGCTGCAGATCCGGGAGAAGTCATACAGGGTTATTTTGCCCCACATGGCACAATTTACTCCACAACAAAGTGCATGTCCGAGCACGTACACTGAGGCAAAAAGCCCTAGCTCAAATTTGCACCGCTTCTATTTCAGCTGCTGCAAGTGCACGTCCTTGCATGTGTGGATGTGCCCTTTGGACAATAAAAGGCATAGGAAAAAATAAAATTGACCCTTGTGGGTTCTGTGTCCAGCTCTGCCACTACCTTCATTATGCTCTTGGGGAAGTCATTTTACTTTCTTATCTTTGTTTCCCCATCCAGAAAGGGTGGACAATGGTGCTGTCCTTCCTTGTCCATTGCTTTAACATCTAGGGATAGCTCAGATTGAATGTTGATATCCTTTTATTTGCATTTCTTGTATTGTGTGTACCATATTGATAATAATTTGTTATGCTTTGGTCTGCTTTCAAGCATTGTCAATAGGGCAGTGCGAAATAGCGTTGTTTCATTTAGACTTCCATTTCGCCATTTTGAAGGGACAGCATTTCATTTTGTTGTTTCATTTCATTTTGAAGCACTGTTCCATTTCGTTTCGTTGAAACTGTTTTGCTCTTTTGACATGTTTCAATATTTTGCCCATAGGCTATACTGGGGAATCATGAAAATGCCTATAATTTTGTCATGTTTTGTCTGATTCAGATGAAAATTGTAGGGATGATATTACCTTCTGAGGACACAAAGTCTGCCAGGTTTCAAGGAGATAGGTGCAGGAGCTTTTGCGAAACTGAACCTCAAACTGCTCAAAGCAAAACAAAGCACTTGCCAGCAGCAGCAGCCTGGTGTTATCCCACATGCAGATCTGGGGGTCCGCACCCACTGGGAGGGCTGCAGGGCTGTGCTGGACTCTTCTTGGGGGGCGCAGGCCCCCAGATCTGTGTGCGGGATGACAGCATGCTGTCGCTGCCAGCTGGGACCAGCGCCGGCACCCGAGTCTGCTCGGCACAGCCTGCACTGAGCACCAGGAAGAACCCAGTGTTGGCACCGGCCTGAGCCAGCAGCAGCAGCATGCTGTCATCCTGCATTCAGATCTGGGGGCCCGTGCCCCCCAGGAGGGCTGTGGGGCTGTGCCAGACTCCTCCCAGGAGGCGTTGGCCCCCAGATCTGCACGTGGGATGACACCAAGCTGCTGCCAGCTGAGACCAGTGCTGGGCACAACCTGTGCCCAACATCGGGAAGCCTGGTGCTGCTGCTGGCCCCAGCTGGCAGCAGCAACATGCTGTTATCCCATGTGCAGATACTGGGGCCTGTTTCCATTGGGAGGGCTGCGGGACTATGCTAGACTCCTCCTGCGGGGTGCGGGCCCCTGGATCTTCACACGGGATGACATCATGCTGCTGCTGCTGGCTGGGGCCAGTGGCAGCACCAGGCTTCCTGGTGCTTGGCATGGGCTGTGCCCAGCGCCGGTCCCAGCCAGCAGTGGCAGCCTGGTGTCATCCTGCACCCAGATCCTGGGGCCCATACTCCCTGGAAGGAGTCTGGCATGGCACAGCCCCGTAGCCCTTCCAGGGAGCACAGGCCCCCAGATCTGTGCACAGGATGACAGAATGCTGCCACTGCTGGCTGGGGCCAGCAACAACACCAGCCTTCCTGGTGTTTGGCACAGGTTGCACCCAGCACTGGTCTCGGCCAGCAGCAGCAGCCTGCTGTCATCTCATATCATCCAGGGGCCCGTGCCCCCTGGGAAGAGCTGGTGGAAGTAATCAGAGACCTGGGGGAAAGATCGGGGAGCTGGGGAAACCAACTGGGAGCTGAGAGAATGTTCAGGGACCTTACCTTTCTCCCAGCTCCCGGTTCGATTCCCCAGTCCCCTGTTTGATTTCCCAGCTCTCTGATCACTTCCCCCAGCTCTTCCGGGCAGGGGCAGACCCCCAGATCTAAGCACTAGGTTTCAGCAGGCTGCCGCTGCAGTTTCAGTGGCAGCTTGCTGAAACCCTGTGTGCAGATTGGGGGCCTGCACCCTCCTGGGAAGAACTAGGGAAATGATCAGAGTCCTGGGAGAAGCAATCAGAGAGCTGGGGAATTGAACAGGAAGCTAGATGTCAATATCAGAGAGAAGTCTTTCCCCCACCCCATCTTCCTTCTCCTTAGTTTCTGTTTAGCTGCAGCAAGCCCGGCTTCAAAACTTCTGAAACATTTTGAGTGCCCTCATTTCATTTCAAAGCTGTTCCAAAGCCTTTTGTTTCATTTCAATTTTACTGTTTTGAGCTCGAAATGTGTCAAAACAGCTTTGAAACAAAACACCTGTTGAAAGTTTGCACACCCCTAATTGTCAAATGTTCTAAAAAACATGGAAAATATGTAGAGAGGATCTTTTAGAGTTGTGTCAGAACACTATGTATAGTCTAAGGTAAGGCTCCATTCAAGAGAAGCAAAAGAGAAGAAACAAGCTTCAACAGATAGGAAGGCAGTCTTCCTGATTGTACATATGTTTTAACTTGCGGAGAGACAAGAATAGTCTTCATGCCACAGATGTCTAAAAACTTGCGGAGTTGTCATCTCATGAAGCTATCAGTCAAGGCCCTCATCTTTTTCTTAGTCTCTGTGGTATTCTGTTCACCTCTCTTCATTTTATTGTAGAGGAACTGAAAAGTCTTGAGTGTTTTTTATTATTATTTTTAACTTCTACAGAGCCTTAATCTGTTTTACATATGTGTTTGACTGCAGAAAGGCAAGAAAGGGTGAAAATGGATCAATCCACAGTAAAGTAGGAGAGCTACTTAGTACTGTGCTGAAGTAGCACCTGTCTAATCCTGATGGATCTCAGCACAAGGAGCAGCAAAAAATATTAAGCAATAGAAGATTTTGTTTTTTTTAAGGAAAAGTACTAATATTCCCTCTTGGTGTATTTCTGAAACTATACATATGTGGGTTTGCTGGAAATATTTAGGAGAAACAGCTGGACCTTACAAGAAAGCTGTCTTTTATACTTAGTCTCTTTATATGACTGAGTTTATATTTGTCATAATTTTTCCATCAGATTTCCTGCTTTTGCCCCCCAATCTGCTGTATTTTCCTTTTAAAGAGGAGATTTTATAAATAATCAAGTGTAAACAGGGCAGGTTCTAGAAACAGAGACAAAGCTATTAGAGGAGCTTTTTTTCCTGTGTTAGGTGTGAGTTCAAAATCATGCCCCCTTCAGACCAACTTTCAAATTTGGCCCTTGAAATCATATACTCAAATCTGCATACATACATATGAAGATCTACGTATGCAAATAAAGCATTTAGACAAGTAGTCACCTTACTTGTACTCACACATGTTTATGCAATATAGCCAATTTTTTGTGTGCTGAATTTCAGCAAATACTGGCTTCAATCTTGGTGAACTGCTTCTGTGAATAGATGTATTACGGACTTATTGATATGCTTAGGTTTGGTCTCCATGATAATATTAAATCATTTTAACTGGGCTCAGAGTAGACATATAAACATCCCTGAAGTCAGTGCTGCTATTAGATCAGAATCTGGCTAAAAATATAGACAGTGGTGGAAGTCCCAGGAGGATTTTTTTCTTCTTTTTGTTTCAATCTATCAGCTCAAGCAGCTGATGCAAGTTTTGGATTGAATTTAGCATTTCAGTAACTCCTATTTTAATAAAAATCAGCTGTATAAATTATTTCTTTTTTCTGCAACCAGCCCAGAAGAATTTTCTTTAGGGTATTTTGAAAATGTTACATATAAACTGTGATGTATTTCTGTGTGTTCTGGGAGAATATTTATCTTCATTACAACTAAACTATTTCATCATTGCTGTGCACTAGACAATATAAACTAATCAAATAATAGCTTGTGACAAGTAAGCTGCTAGGAGAATGAAGACTTAAAAAACAAAACAACCCCTTCCCTCCTCCTCTTCCCCCTGAATCAAAATGTTATGCAATTGTCTACTGGAGGAACATTTGATGCAGGGGAAAAATAGTAAAAAAGAAACAAACAAAAAGCAAACACATTTGCCATAAAAAGCTTAAATATTACTATTGCCCTGTAAAGGACAACTCAGTGATGCTCACAGGCTCTGAACCAACAAAACTCTTAGGCACATGTTCAGTTTTGAACATATGAGTTGTGCCATTGATCTCAGTAGGATTAATAATATGCTTTTCAAGACCAGGGTCACACGCACATCCTTGCCCATTAGACATAGTGATAAATCTAAATAGCATTTAAATAAGTGATCTATTCAAATGGGGCAGATGTAGCTGCTAGCAACTGCTTAGAGTCCAACGCTGCACCTTCTTTTTCCCTTTCCTTCTATTCTGATTCAGCAATTCTGAACCAGTGAGACCAGAGTGAGAAGCAACGCAGCTCAACAGGTTGTGTTCTCTCAGGCTGGGTCTCACCTGTATCAAAGAATAAATGTTGTCCAGTGCAGTCTGAAGAGCACTAGTATAAAATATTACTTTTAGTTCATCTTGACATAAGAGATCAAGCTTTATTAATCCAGATTACAGGAATAGATCCAGGAAATGCTGAATACATGGACACAAAGTCACAGTCCAGAGATAGATGGTGACTTTGTTTTGATTACCCAGAACCATGGATAGGATCTCACAGCTAAATATTGTGGTTCCAACTGCTATAACGGCCATAGCAGAAGTGCTCATGTCATGGCCCTATCAGATTCTAATGAAACTTCAAATTCTGTTAAATACTTGTCATCTACAATCTCAGACAAGACATCTGAAGAAGCAGCAGCAGCTAAATACTGTGTTAACTCCCAGAGGATGATCCTATACAGTGATAGTAAGGTGGCATCCCTCAACGTTTTCTTAGAATTTTTATTTTTCACCTTGGCTTCACCAGGTTAACATGGAGCCAGTTCATCCACATTCCAGGCTCATTCATGCACTGGAAGATCTGGAAGACTGGCTGTGTTGGATGAAAAAGATACATCTATCCACTAGGAAATATGTCTTGGCAAATTGCTTGAACATGAGTCCATATTGCTGCCTAATTTTCCTAGCAGTTGTATTTGATAAATAGACTGGGCAGTAGTTAATGAATTCATGCAAACTGAAATTGGATGGTAGCTAGTAAGATCATTGGCAATGAGTGAAAGGGTTTTGAGAATGGACTGGACTCCTTTTGTAATTTATATTCTTTATTTTCCACCTCTTCTTCGGGTACTAATTTCCTCAGTCTGCTGTTCCAAATCTGATAGTATTTTTTTCCTTTTCCATACTTTCATTCTTAGAAGAATAAGTCATGCAAGTTTTAATACAGTTTGTGTGTCTATCCTCTAAATTCCAAGAACCAGCTGGGTGGAAAGTCTGACATGGAAAGAAATATTTTCATTTTCATTTTTTTTTTTGTGCTTTTTGTTTTTTAAGTATAGCAGAATCTTTCCCT
>NW_005842198.1:1410158-1435136 GCF_000455745.1 Alligator sinensis
AGTGAATCAATTGGTCTTTAACTTGCCAAAGCATAAGAAGTCCTATAAATCTACCTGAAGACAAAGTTGTAAAAACTTTCTTTAGGCCCAGTTTGCATATTTAAAGCCAAACTATGATAGTCCTTGCTCAGCTGGACAAGAGCAGAAATTGTGTAAGAAGCTTCCCATGACCTCAACCCATGGTTGCCTGTAGCAGGTTGTGTGCATCCTACATTCTGCACTTCTTATAGCACTGTCAAGTTACAGTGCTCTTAAACATGACAGATGTGCACGGTTTGGTGGGGGGTGGGGGAGGGCCTCTGAGCCTCCCTGAACTTTCCAGGGTAGGAGACAGGGGGCACTCCACAGCCTCTTGGGGCTTATAGATTCATAGATGTTAGGGTCGGAAGGGACCTCAATAGATCATTGAGTCCGACCCCCTGCATAGGCAGGAAAGAGCGCTGGGTTTAGATGACCCCAGCTAGATGCCTATCTAACCTCCTCTTGAAGACCCCCAGGGCAGGGGAGAGCACCACCTCCCTTGGGAGCCCGTTCCAGACCTTGGCCACTCTAACTGTGAAGAAGTTCTTCCTAATGTCCAATCTAAATCTGCTCTCTGCTAGCTTGTGGCCATTATTTCTTGTAACCCCCAGGGGCGCCTTGGTGAGTAAAGCCTCACCAATTCCCTTCTGTGCCCCCATGATGAACTTATAGGCAGCCACAAGGTCGCCTCTCAACCTTCCCTTGCGGTCCACTGGTGAGCAATTTGCGCAGCATACAGAAGTTATTTAAAGTGCTGTAGGTTGCTAAAGTGGTGTAAAATACAGTTCTTCAAATTTAATGCCTCATTTAACAAGAGTTAATTTAAAGTACTTTACCCACTTTTTAAAGTGCTATAAAACCATGCACTTCTGTTAAGTCATGGCAACAAAGCATTTTAAATGGCAAAAAAGCAACTACTGTACACACCCACCTTGCTACTGTTCTTCTCAACAGGAAACAAGTTTTGCAAACCGGGCTGATAAGCTAAGGAAGAGGCACCAGCAGGCATATGGCTGCAACTGGTTGCATATTGCCACCTCCTTAGTGTATGGTATAGCCACATGCAGGATTGTGCCCATCACAAGCACTGTCTCTTAGGTGTGCCTTCTGGTGCCATGTGACTTGGCACTGTCCCTTACTGAAGCAAGCATAAATGCCACTGTCTACTTAGAATCATACAAAATTAGGGTTGGAAGGAACCTCAGGAGGTCATCCAGCCCAACCCCCTGCTCAAAGAAGAACCATCTCCAACTAGATCATCCCAGCCAGGGCTTTGTCAAGCCAGGCCTTAAAAACCTCCAAGGATGGAGATTCAACCACCTCTCTTGGTAACCTGGTCCAGTGTTTCACCACTTTCCTGGTGAGAGAGTTTTTCCTAATACCCAACTTAAACCTTCCCTGCTGCAACTTGAGATCATTGCTCCTTGTTGTCATCTGTCACCACTGAGAACAGTCTAGCTTCATCCTCTTTGGAACCACCTTTTAGGTAGTTAAAAGCTGCTATCAAATCCTCTATCAGTCTTTTCTGCAGATTCCCTCAGCCTCGCCCCATAAGTAATGTGCCCCAGTCCCCTAACCATTTTCATTGCTCTCTGCTGGACTCTCTCCAACTTGTCCACATTCTTTCTATAGTGGGGGGCCCAAATGTGGACACAGTACTCCAGATGTGGCATCACCAATGCAGAAAAGAGGGGAATAGTTACTTCTCTTGATCTGCCAGCAGTACTCCTACTAATACAGCCTAGTATGCTGTTAGCCTGACTCATATCCATCTTACTGTCCACTGTAACCCCCAGGTCCTTTTCTGCAGAGCTGCTGCCTAGCTAGTCAGTCCTCAGGCTGTAGCAGTGCATGGGATTCTTCTGTCCTAACTGCAGGACTTTGCACTTGTCCTTATTGAACCTCATGAGATTTCTTTTAGCCCAATCCTCCAATTTGTCTAGGTCACTCTGAATCCTAGCGGTACTTTCCAGAGGATCTACTACACCCCCCAGCTTAGTGTCAGCTGCAAATTTGCAGCAGGTGCAATCCAACCCAACTTCCAGATTGTTAATGAAGATATTGAACAAAACCAGCCCCAGGACAGAACCCTGGGGCACACCATTTGATACTGGCTGCCAACTAGACACTGAGCCATTGATTACTATCCATTGAACCCAACAATTCAGCAAGCTTTCTATCCATCTTACAGTCGCATTCATCCAACCCCTACTTCCTCAGCTTGCTTCCAAGAATGCTGTGGGAGATGGTATCAAAAGCCTTGCTAATCTCAAAGTATATGACATCCACTGCTCTCCCTGCATCAACAGAGCCAACGATCTCATCACAGAAGGCAATCAGGTTGGTCAGGCATGACTTGCCATTAGTGAATCCATGATGACTGTTCCTAATCACCTTTTTCTCCAAGTGCTTAGAAATAGATTCTTTGAGGATGTGCGCCATGATTTTTCCAGGGACTGAGATGAGGCTGACTGGTCTGCAGTTCTCTGGATCCTCCTTCTTCTCTTTCTTAAATATGGGCACTACATTTGCCCTTTTCCAATTGTCTGGGACCTCCCCCAAATCGCTGTAAGTTTTCAAAGATGATGGTCAGTGGCTCTGCAGTCACATCAGCCAACTCCCTCAGCACCCTTGGATGAATTGCCTCTGGTCCTGTCCAACATTGTACAGATCCAGCTTTTCTAACTAGTCCCTAGCCTGTTCTTTTACTGCTGAGGGCTGCTCAGCTTCTCCCCAAACTGTGCTGTCCAGTGCAGAAGTCTGGGAGTTGATCTTGCCTGTGAAGACTGAAGTAAAAAAGGCTTTGGGTACTTCAGCCTTTTCCTTTTCATCTGTTACTAGGTCCCACCACCCCATTCAGTAAGGGACCCACACTTTCCTTGACTTTCCTCTTGTTGCTAACATACTTGTAGAAACCTTTCTTGTTACCCTTCATGTTCCTTGCTAGCTTCAACTCCAGTTGAGCTTTGGCCTCCCTGACTTCATCCCTGCATGCCTGAGCAATATTTTTATACTCTTCCCACATTGTTTGTCCAAGTTTCCATTTCTTGTAACCTTCTTTTTTGTGTTTAAGCTCAAAGAGTTCTCTGCTAAGCCAAGCTGGTCGCTTGCCACATTTGCTATTCATTCTGCACATCGGGATGGTTTGTTCCTGCCCTTAGTAAGGTTTCTTTAAAATACAACCAGCTCTCCTGGACTCCTTTCCTCCTCAGACTGGCCTCCCAGGGGATCCTGCCCATCAGTTCGCTGAGGAAGTCAAAGTCTGCTTTTCTGAAATCCAGAGTCCATACTCTGCTGCTCTCCTTTCTTCCTTTTTGTCAGGGTCCTGACATCACATACAGCTAGTTTGTTCTTACATCACATACAGCTTCTAAACCATTTCTAAGTCTATACAATGAAATATTTCCCTGAGGCCAAAGGGAGTAGAGAAAGAAAAAGAGAATGGGCCTTTACAAATCTTTACATTCTCTTTAGAAGAGAATTGCTAGCATCTGTCTTGCAAGCTCCTGGTGACCTGCTGCTCTACTCAGAACTGCCCATTTTGCCAAATAATGTCTTTCTGATGCAGGTGCCAATGTAATTTATCAGAGGATGATGTCAACATTCCAGTGTCATATGTGATAGATGATAGCTTCAGAGAGTGCCCCTTGATTTCTGTTACTTTAACCTGTTTTTCCCCTCATTTACTTTATTCTTTAAGTGAAATGACATTTTATTTCCTATAATATTTCAGTTTAGACTCCTTCCATCTCTAGAGAGCTGTACATTCAAATTGGCTGAGAATGAATGATTAGCACCAAGCATATAGTGCCAAATTCATTCCTAGAATTTGACTTGTTGGAGGTAAACTTTGCACATATGGTTTTTGGGACAAATGCTGCCTTTTCTTACACTCCATGCAACCTGTGACCTGTTTGGTATGCATCTCTGGGCAGAATTTGCCCCCTGTACATACTGTAGAAGCAATCATTTTTTTTTCACTGTTCCTTCTAGTGCTTTTGAGAATATGGCATGCTATGAATTGATGACAACAGCAGTATTCAGAAATGTTTGTTGTGCTCTAGTTGGCTGTGAGCCTGTTCCCAGATCAAATTGAGGCTTGGCAATAGAAATCTCTACATTGACCATGTCAAGGCCTTTTCTCCATCTAGGTGACCATGAAAGGTCATCTAGAAATTATCACCGATTCAGCCATACATTGATACACTTGGTACATAAAACAGACTGAAAAAAAAAAAAAAAGACATGGAAAGAAAAAAATCTGCAAGGAAAGAGTAGAGTCTTCCTCCTTTGCTTCTTCCTGTTCACTTTTCCTAAAGGTAGGGTTTGGACACGTCTCTTTTTCTGCTGAGTCAAACTATACTAGAAAAAAAGTGTGTTTTTAACGTGCTAAGTAATTTTGGGAAGAGTGAGTTTATTCTTTGGGTTATATCCCCTTCCTAATAATTCCCATTATGTTTAATGGGAATAACCAACTGCATTCTTTTCAAGCCCTTAGCCACAAAATTAGACAAAAGGCATTTAAATTTATCTTGCTCTTCCCTTCCAGTGTTAAATCTAACATTGGCAATGCATAGGGGGTGCACCTCCTGAGATTGCCTGTCGCTGCCAGTGGCATATGCAGGCAGTCGGCAGTCGCCACTCTCCCCGCTGCCAACACTACCGATAGCATCTGTGGGCAGTTGCCAATCGCCACTCGGTGCTCACCATGCCCGTCCCCCACCGCCGCAGCTGCCTATGGGCAGTCCCTGCTTGGCCCACCCGCACCACTGACATCACCATGGCTGCCTGTGGATGGTCCCTGCTCGCTGCCACCATGCTCCCACCACTGCCACCACCTGCAGTCGCCGTGCCCCTCCCCCAGCCTCCGGAGGCATGAGGTGTTCGTGAAATCTACCTACGAAATTACTAGCTTTCAACTAATGAATTGCTAAAATTCACACTCATGCTAATTGAGAGTAGCAGAAGAATGTTGCTGCCTGCAACCTTCTTATATCAAATAATCCCACTATTACAATTTTTAAGTGTTAAAACTTTCATTCTGGGCTCCCTCCATGGTCTGAGATTCATTCCTCATTCGCTAGTTACTGCTATGTTTCAGACAGGCACACACAGCAGGTAACTTTTCAAGTCACATTAGGTCAAACTCACTTAACAAAAGGAACTGATAATTCCATAATGCTTCTCAAACTGTCTGGCTTTATCTATTATTTCTAAGTACTTTTGTTGAGTAGTTGTACTGTAACTGGTCACTCTCTAACAAAGCCTGTTTACCAAAAATTCCACTATCTTCCCTTTGCTTTTATATGGTTTGTAGCAAAAAAACTAGGTAGAGTTATTATAATCAATCTACCTCCCCACTTTATTATAACTAAGTATCTATCTATATTCCTTAAGGTAGTTGTCACAGTTGTGAAAATAGTATCAAGGATGTGGAGGAAAAGAAGCTGGTTGTACTGGAAGGATGCTTAAAGAATTGGGAATAGGGAAAAATGGGGAGGGGAGAAAGTCTGGGCAGGGACAGAAGCAGAACTTTAGGCACCTGGGAAAAGTATCTAGCAAAAGCTTTGGTACTTGTGAGGCTAGGCAGAGGTTTTGAGGATCACAGCCAAGGCTGCGTCTTAACTGCGATTTGGATGCCTTAACTCCACTCGGTTGGGTGTCAAAATCTGGGCCTTGTTACATGTAACTTTGGGCAGCTCCTGGAGCTGTTAACTCCTAGATTGTCCACACATTAATAGTGTAAAGTGGTTTTAAACACTCAGTTCAAAGTTATGCCACTCCAGGGCAGGATTATCTCTATGCATACTACCCACCTCCTGTTCCATTAAGGTGTGGCCACTCCCCATAGATGTGCTGTCCAAGTTAAAGTTCTCCAGTATCCCAAAATCTCTCACACCCCTGCTCATAGAACAGGGATAGAAACCTGTCCTGGCTCACCAGCCCTCTAGGGGCAGGACTAAGAGCTGTAGCTGTGAGTTGCCACTGCTCACCAGGCCTCTAGTGGCAAGTCACAACTGTGCAGGTGGGGGACAGTCAGAGAAGGTTTCTTAGACTAAGGGTGTGACTACTCCAAACTCTAAGCTAGCACTAACATTGATCAACAATTGTGTGGCTGATAACATAAGGTGTAACAGGGCCCTCTGGCTGTGGATCTGGGCCATAGTATCTCTCTGTGAAAGATCTCAAAGCATTTAACCATGGTGAACCAGTTCCCTGACTTCCAGTCAAGTGTATTTCATCCACTAGTTCAGTCCAGTGCATTATCTGAATCCCAGAGCAGCCAGAGCAGCCCAGAGCAATACAGTTGTTATTATCAAAGAGCTCCATGTTGTAGGCAAATTGTGATTATAGCACTATTCTACTTTCTGTGGTGTTTAAATTAAAAAGAAAAGACAGCACCACAGTTGACATGAACAGGTAAACTTATTGGCAGCCTCAGCAATGAGACTGAAAAGGACTGAAAAGGTATAAAACCCCCCCCTACTTTCTTAACTGTACAGAGTCTCACCATGTCTTTAAGACACATGTCCTAAGACACATGATAGGACATTGTGGGGAAACTGCACTTCTGCTGGCTAGACATCAGAAGAGTCAGGCAATCACTTTTATGATTTTAATGTATGTGTACATAGGCAGATCCAGGATTTCAGAAAGAGAGCTGTGGGACCAGTGACCTGTACTGCAGGGGTGGCTGTACCTTGGCTCCTTTGCTGCCATACCACACAAGGGTGGACAAACTGTTCTGCAGAAGCAGCAGTGGGAGAAAGTCCTTCAAGCAGGTAAGAAACTTCCTCCCCATTCCCCTTCCCTTGGTGCTTAGCAGCATGTCCCCTCCCCTGACTTTTCCTCGCATCCACTCCCCCCGTCACTGTGACCATGCTCAGGTGACCGAGGACAGGGGCTCTGTGGTGGGCCACTAGTGGGGTGCTCCTGTAGTGAACCAACCATCTCACTGCACCCAGCCAAAAACTAAGCTCCAGGTGTCTCCCCTGGGGCACCTGACTGGCTGACCCCCTTCCTGAAGCACACCTGCAAGCCAGGGGTAACCACTGCCACCACTCAGACTCAGGTCTCTGTCTGGGCCCTGTGCTTCCTGGGATACACAGGCCCTGTAGACCTTGGAATCTTGGAGTACTTCTATTAGCCTGAAGCACAGAAAATGGCCTCCCTTAGTCAGCCGCACAAAGGGAGCAAAAAGGCATGCCCAAACCCTCTTAAGCATGTACCACAAGACTTGCTAATGGATAGCTTTATTGGGTAGAGAGGGCAGGCTTGGGGAGGGGTACAAGTAAGAGAAGTATCAACAGAATAATTCTGAGCAAACAGAACTGGCCTGATAGCCACTTGATACACTTCTAGATTACTGTAAACTACATTTCTAGTTAAGTTGCTGGTAATTTACTCACTTCTGCATCTTGAGAGAGAAAGAGAGCTGCAGAGGTCCAAGTTTCTGTGTAAATGTCCCAGCATGTTTGCCAGTCTTCTTCCTGGAGAGACTCTTAAATAGTCCCTGTGACCTCACCCCCTGGACCCAGTCACGGACAGGTGTTATTTGATACTGGCCAATCAATTTGAAAAGTGGCATCTCTTACCTTGAGAAGGGACCACTGCTTTAGGACTGCCCTTCCAGGCTAAAGGCTGTCAGTTTAACAATAGACCTGGCCACAGAGAGAGGGAGATTCCCCCTCCCTAGGGGATCCCTTAGGCAACCAGGTTGATAGACACATGAGAGAGAGAGGGGGGAAACAGAGTACCCCCAAAGAGAGAGAGGAGGCTGGAATTGGATTCTTTCACAGGCTGTACAGACACTCCTGCCCTGCTGCAGGTGGGCTGCGTGTGGAGTCACTTGGTTAGAGATAGCAGTAGGAAGATTCCCTTCCCCTGCCTTTGCTCCCAGGCTGGCAGGGAACTTGGGGAACCCACCTGCTGTTGCTACTGTCTCTGGTTGAGTCTGGCTCCATGTGGAGCCTGGCTTGAGTGGGCAGGAGCCTCCCAATCCCTGCCTTCCTCAAGACAATGGCAGCAGTGAGCAGAGAAGGGGAGAAGAGGTGCTGCTGAACATGGCAGGGAAAGGTGGAGGGTCTATTTCTGTAGAGGGAATCTATGGCAGATCCTTCTTAGTGACAGAATCTAAGCTCCAAGGATCTCACTTCTGCTTGCAGACAGAGGGGCATGTCACCCTTCATTTCTCTGCCTGATTTGCAAATCAGGTTCTTTCTTGCTTTGGGGACTTAAAAAAGAGTCCCTGGTGGCTGTTTCCCCAGCATGGTTGACTGGTGGGGTGGGGGAGTGTCTACACCACTGCGCCCCTCCTGGATCCACCATGAATTTGTATGACAGTAGTATCTAGATGGTCTCTCTGGGAACAGGGCCCCCCATGTGATGCACTGTGCAAATACATCACAAAAGAATCCCTGTTTTGAGGAGCTTATGAGACAAGGCAGACAGACAGCAGAAGGAAAAGCAGGGGTACAGATGGTGAAGCATTTTGCCCAAGGTCCCATATATAGGGACCTACTGAAATCTGGTATCCCATAATTTTCTCATGAGAAAATTGGAGGATTGCAGTCTTAACTGCATGACAGTTAGGTGGGTAGGAAGCTGGATATGGGGTAGGACCCAGTGAGTTCTAATAAATGGATCTGTGTTGTACTGGCAAGAAGTGGCCAGTGATGTCCCTCAGGGGTCAGTGCTTGGTCCAGTGCTTTTCAACATCTTTATCAATGATTTGGATGTAGGGTTGAAGAGCTCACTGGCCAAGTTCGCAGATGACACCAAGTTATGGGGAAGCATGACCATGCTTGATGATAGGCTGCAGATTCAGGTGGACCCAGACAGGTTAACATGTTCGGCATATCAAAACCAGATGAAGTTCAACATAGAGAAATGTAAAGTGCTCCACCTGGGGATGAACAATCTCCTACACACATACAGGCTTCGTAGTGCCAAACTGACCAGCACCATGAATGAAAGGGACCTAGGGGTAATAATAGACCACAGTATGAACATGAGCTGTCAGTGTGATGCTGTAGCCAGCAATGCATCTCAAGCAAAACCAAGGAAGTGATTCTTCCATTTTGGGCACTGCACTTAAACAAGGACATGGACAAGTTTGAGAGAGTCCAGAGAAGAGCCACCCATCTGATCAGAGACTTGCATGGCAAGCCATAGGAGGAAAGGTTGAGGGACCTGGGACTCTTCAGCCTAAAAAAGAGAAGGCTGAGAGGGGACTTGGTAGCAGTTTACTGCTACATCAGGGGAGTACATCAAAGGCTCAGTGAACAAACTGTTCATCAGAACACCTTTAGGGAAAACCAGAAGTAATGGCCACAAACTCCTGGAAGACCATTTTTGGATCAACATTAGGAAAAACTTCGTAGTTAAGGTGTCCAGACTATAGAATAAAGTTCCCTCCAGAGGTGATGCAATCACCTACCCTGGAAATCTTCAAAAGGTGACTGGATAGTCACCTTGCTGGGGTCACCTGACGCCCAATTGTCTTTCCTGCCTAGTGCAGCAGAGCTGGACTCTATGATTTTCCGAAGTCCCTTCCAGTCTTACAGTCTATGAATTCATGAATTTATGAAATCACAATTATGTGATTTTTGTGGAAACCATGATTTTGGGCAGGCTCCACAAAAAAGCATGGGCTCAGTGCTTTTGGTGGGCTCACTGGGGGAAAAACAACAACAACAACAACAAAAAAGCTTACCGGCAAACAGAGAAAAGTGCACAGGAAGCCCTGCAGTCTTGCAGCCCAGAGAAGGCAGAGGGCAGGCCAGGGATGGGACTGAGCAGGGATCCTTGCAGCAGCCTGCTGTGAGCAGCCCTTCCCTGCCCCACCACTCTTCATCCTCCCCCTCTCTCCCATCCCTTCCCTCCCCCCTACACCTTCCCTACTATGCTCCAAGACTGCAGAGCTTCCCATGTGCTTTTCTCTGCTTGCTGGTAAGTTTGTTTGTTTGTAGTTTTACAGTAAACCTGCCAAATGCGCAAAGCTTGCTGCTTTGGGATGGCACAAAACTTCAGCCTCACTACCTTGATTAAGCCCAGGGTAACCATTAACCCACACTAAATAACACACAGATTAGTGGATTCCCTGGGCTTAATCAGGCTAATTAAGATGTGGTTTCAGGCCATGTGGCAATCTGTGGGGAGGAGCAGAACTGCTTGGGCCCCTTGGGTCAATCAGTGGCCACTGCTGTGCTAAGCCTGAGAAAATGGTGGCTGGCCCTGGGATCTGGCCACAAAATTAGCCAGCTGCAACTTTAAGTTTTGTAGACTTCTATCTGTACAATGTCAGTGGTAGTCAGTAATTGTACCCAGATCTCCTGATTTTCAGTCTAGGGCTATGGACACTGGATTTCATTCATGAAAGTGAGACTTATCTGTACAGTTGTTTAGACATGCACCTGAAAGTTGATGGTCTTTACTAATATCCAAGATTATCTCAGTTTAGATAGCATATATTAGCTTAATGACATTAACAAAGTAAAGGAAGCACCCAAATGAGGGGTTAGTGAACTGTATAAATTTTGAGCAGATTTTTGTACATGTAAAACCTAGTACTAATGTAAAGGGAGTAAGTTAATGATATCGATGCTTCCACAGACTTATGATTATTAACCTTTTACTTGCCTGTTTATTCAAGTGAGGTGGCAAGTAATAGGACAAAATCAGATACTTTAAAATTGTATTTGGTTTTAACAGCATGGAAACACTTAATTTGTCAGCAAACCAATTATTAATCAGATTAATGGACTTTCATAAATCCACTGTGTTCCTATCGTGTTTGTTTGATTTATGTTTCATGAATACAGAATAAGGTTCTTCACATGTTATCAGAGGCTTAAATATGAAAGATATAAAAATCTAGAAGCACTCTACTGTGGGCTGTATGTTTGATGCAAAATTTCTGATTACTGCCTAGTTTGCCAGCAGTTCACTAGGAGCAAGAGGAGGAAGGGGAAGAGGAGCCAGACACCAGGCACTAGATCCTGCTCTGAGAAGGTAAGTGAACCAGGGATGCCTATGTATTTGGCTTGCTGAGTGTCTGTTTGGTGGGCTGTGTGTGTTTGGGGCATGTGCTTTGAGTATCCGGGAGTGCTGATAGCTGAATGATTGCTGGATGTTCCTACTAGGAATTCAGTATTTTTTTTTTTAGATATTTACATACCCTACTCTTCTACCTAATTAAGCATGAACGACTCATGCCCCCAGCAGCTGGGGGGGCACGGCGGCAGCAGGAGCACAGTGGTGGTAAGCAGGGTGCACCACCATGCTCAGGAGGTGCACGTGCACCTATGTACACCCCCTACGCATCACCCCTGCAATTAAGAGTAGCAGAAGAGTCTTGCTGCCTGCAACATTTTTATTGCAAATAATCCTTAAGTCTGACAAATCCATAATAAGGGGCAGAGCCAAGCCCAGCAGGGTATAAAAGGAGACTCCAGGAGTGACCAGGGAATGAATGAACAGGTACAGCAAACAGGGAAGTTTGCAGGTCAGTTTGCTGCTCCCCTCTTAGAAAGGGAGTCTTTAATGTAAGCTATTTCTTTCATTAAAAGTAGCTAACCAGTATATATTTAGTGTGAATAGCTAAAAACCAGGACTTACCTTTTCTCGCTGTAAGCTTGGTGAGAGGAAGCAGGGAAAAGGGAACCTTTTGGGACCAAGGAGCAGTGAACAGGTCAGCTTACAGGAGAGTTTGCTAGGGAAGGTCTGCTTGGAAAGAAGGGAGAAAGAGGGAGGTGGAAGATTTAGAGACACAGAGAAATGTTTGGAGGATGTTGCAGTGCCAGAGCCACTGCTATTCCCAGCTGCCTCTGGTTGCAACTGTGAAGTGTCTCCAGGCAGGATCAGCTTGAGGACTTCATTGATTCAATGCTTGTGGAAGGACTGTCAGAGGCAGCACTAGAGCAGGAAGAGAATGTAGACTCCCAGGAAGGTGATGGCTAGAAGCCTGTGACCTCTGGCAGCAAGCAGAAGTCTTCATCTCCCCTTGCAGCAGTTTGCCTGGAGAACAGATGTGAAGCCCTAGCAAAAGAGGAGGAGCACATTCCATTGGTGAAAGGCCTCCCCAAGGTTAGGAGGATCGAGACCACTGCCACCAAGAGGAAGTGATGAGTGGTGGTGGTTGGAGACTCCTTTCTTTGGGGGAATGGAGGCATCTATCTGCTGGCCTGCCCTATTGTCTTGGGAGGTCTGCTGCTCACCTGGAACCTGGATCCAAGATGGCATGGAGAGATTACTAAGTCTCATCTGGCCCTCTGGCCCCTATCCCATGCTGTTCATCCATGTGGGCACCAATGATACTGCCAGTGACCCTGAATAGATCAAAAGTGACTACAGGGCTCTGGATGCAAAGGTGAAGGGGATAGGGGCTCAGGTGGTGTTCTCCTTTATCCTTCCGGTCAAGGCAAAGGACTGAGGCAGGAGCAGATGCATCCTGCAGATCAAAGCATGGATGTGCAGATAATGTTATCAGCAGGGCTTTGGCTTCTTCAGGCATGAGTTTTTGTTTCAAGAAGAAAAACTGCTAGGAAGAGACGGAATCCAACTGATGAAGAGAAGAAAGAGCATCTTCATAGGCAGACTTGCTAACCTAGTGAGTAGGGCTTTAAATTAGGTTTGCTAGGGGATAAAGACTAAAGCTCTGAGGTAAGTGGGGAAGTGGGTGAACAGGAGAGAACACAAGAAGGAGGGTAGAACAGGAGATCTTCTCATTCTTTCTGAGAAAGTAGGGCAATTGGGTAGTTACCTCAGGTATCTGTACACGAGTAAGCAGGAAGGATTGGAAGTCTTTGCATAGTTACTGAACTATGACATGACTGGAATAATAGAGACATAGTGGGACAGCTCACATGGAATGGAACACTGTCATGGATGGGTAAAAGCAGCCAAGTTTCCTGATCACAGGCCCTGGTTCTAATAGGGGTTTCAATCACCCTGACTTCTGCAGGGAGAGCAATACCACTGTGCAGAGGAAGTTTTTGGAGAGTGCCGGGAACAACTTCCTGGTACAAGTTTTGGAGAAGCCAACTAGGGACCATGTGCTTCTTGGTCTGCTGCTCACAAATGGGGAAGAATTGGAGCTGAGTGTAGAAATGGATGGCAACCTGGGCAGCAGCAACCATGAGATGGTTGAGTTCAGGATCCTGAAGAAAGGAAGGAAGGAGAGCAGTTGAGTAAGGACCCTGGACTCAGAAAAGTAGTCTTTAACTCAGTCAGGGAACTGATGGGCAGGATCCCCTGGGAGAACAGTCTGAGGGGGAGAGGAATCCTGGAGAGCTGGCTGTACTTTAAAGAAACTTTACTGAGGGCACAGGAACAAACCATCCTAATGCACAAGAAGACTAGCGAGTATGTAGAAGACCAGCTTGACTTAGCAGGGAAATCTTCAGTGAGCTTAAACATAAAAAGGAAGCTTACAAGAAGTTGAAACTTGGAAAAATGACTAGGGAGGAGAATAGAAGTATTGCTTGGGCATGAAGTAATGAAATCAGGAAGGCCAAAGTGCAAATGAAGTTGCAGCTAGCAAGGGACATGAAGAGGAACAAGAATGTCATTCTACAGGTATGTCAGCAACAAGAGAAAGATTAGGGAAAGTGTGGGTCCCTTAATGAAGGGGGAGGCAAGCTATTGTCAGATGACAGGGGAAAGGCTGAAGTACTCAATGCCTGTTTCACCTCAGTCTTCACAGGCAAGGTCAGCTCCTAAAATACTGCACCTAGTAGCACAGTTTGGGGAGGAGGTGAGCAGCCAACAGCGGTGAAAGAACAGGTTAGGAACTATTTAGAAAAGCTGGTTGTAAACAAGTCCATGGGGCTGTATGCAATGTACCCGAGGGTGCTAAGGGAGCTGGACAATAGGATTGGAGAGCCACTAGCAATCATCTTTGAAAACTCAGTGATTGGGAAAGGCCCTGGATGATTGGGAAACAGCAAATGCCCATCTTAAGAGAGGGAAGAAAGAAGACCAGGGAATTACAGACTGGTCAGTCTCCCCTCAGTCCCTGGAAAAATCATGGAGCAGGTCATGAAGGAATACATTTCTAAGCACTTGGAGGAGAAGAAGGCAATTAGGAACAATTAGCATGGATTCACCAAGAGAAAGTCATGCCTAACCAACCTGCTTGCCTTCTATGAAAAGATGACTCGCTCTGTGAATGTGGGGAGAGCAGTGGGCATGATATACCTTGAGTTTAGCGAGGCTTTTGATATGGTCTCCCACAACATTCTTGCAAGCAAACTAAGGAAGCATGGGTTGAATGAATGGACTGTAAGGTGGATAGAAAACTGGCTAAATTGTAAAGCACAAAGAGTAGTAATCACTTGCTCCAGGTCTAGTTGGCAGCTAGTATCAAATGCAGTGTGGCAGAACAGTATGGGGTACTCCTGCACTGAGATACTCACCTCACTGCATCCCATCAAAAACCAAGCTTCAGAGGCCTCCACAGGGGCACCAGCTTCTGATCAACCCCCTTCCTGGAGCACACTCACAAGCCTGGGGTAACCACTGCCACCACCCAGGTTCTGGTCATTGCTCGGACCCTGTGCCCCCCAGGGTGCACAGGCTTTGTAGACCTTGAGGATGCTTGACCCACTGCGAGATCGTGGGGTGCTTCCCTTTGACCTGAAGCACAGACAGTTGCCTCCTTTAGTCAGACGAGCCAAGGGAATAAAAAGGCATGCCATTCCCTCTCAAGTATGTACCCCAAAGCTGATTACAGTGGATAGCTTTATTGGGTAGAGAGGGTAGGCTTGGGGAGGGATACAAGTCAGAGAAGTCTTAAAGGAAAATACCAGAGCAAACAGAAAGGGTTTGGTAGCCTTTTGACAAGTGACTAAAACACTAGATTCTAAATTCCCTGATTACATTTCATGTAAGTTACTCACAATTCCATCCAGGGGTGATTGAGCCTGCTTTAAAAGCAGCATGGCTTGCTGGCTGTGTCCCCAAAACATGGCTTCCTCCTCCTCCTGGAGAGCCTCTGCCTTAAATAGCTCCTCCCTCCCCCTGCCCCCCGACCTCACCTGCTCGACCCAGTCAAGGCCAGGTGTTGTTTTATGGCTACCAACCAATTTGAAAAGCATCACACGTTGACCAGGACTTAAGTCACTGTCATCCCTCTCCACCCCCCCAGGTCACGAGGCCATAACTTAAAACAATAGAGGTTAGGTGACTCAGATCACGTACAGCATAACCCGGGGCAAAGACGAGCCAAGGGAATAAAAAGGCATGCCATTCCCTCTCAAGTATGTACCCCAAAGCTGATTACAGTGGATAGCTTTATTGGGTAGAGAGGGTAGGCTTGGGGAGGGATACAAGTCAGAGAAGTCTTAAAGGAAAATACTCAGATCACGTACAGCATAACCCGGGGCAACCAGATTGACAGGCAGGTAAGAAGACCAAGACAAAGAAAAGGAAAAAAAACCTGAAAGCTGGCAGCTGGAAGATGATTCTTCCACAAGGAGTGCCCCAGGGGTCGGTCCTGGGGCTAGTTTTGTTCAACATCTTCATCAGTGATCTGGCAGATGGGATGGTGTGCACCCTCAGCACATTTGCAGATGACACCAGGCTGTGGGGAGTAGTAAATATGCTGGAGGCTAGGGCTAAGATTCAGAAAAATCTCAATAAATTGGACGATTGGATCAAAAGAAATCTCATGAGGTTTAATAAGGACAAGTGCAAAGTCCTGCACTTAGGATGCAACAGTCCCATGCACTAGTATAGGCTGGGGGCTGACTGGTTAAGGCCCAGTTCTGCAGACAGGGACCTGGGATTTATAGTGGACAATAAGTTGAGTAGCAACCAACTGTCTCCCCCTGTTGTGAAGAAGGCTAATGGCATACTGGGCTGCATTAGTAGGAACGTTGCCAGCAGATCAAGGGAAGTTATTATTCCCCTCTACTCAGCACTGGTGAGGTCACTTCTAGAGTACTGTGTCCAATTTTGGGCCCCCCGCTATAGCCTGATGTGGACAAGTTGGAGACAGTCCAGTAGAGGGCAACAAAAATAGTTGGGGAACAGGGACACATCACTTATGAGAAGAGGTTGCGGGAACTGGGCTTATTTAGTCTGGAGAAGAGAAGACGGAGGAGGAATTTAATAGCTGTCTTTAACTACCTGAATGTGGGGGTTCAAAGAGGATGGAGCTAGACTGTTCTCAGTGGTGGCAGATGACAGAACAAGGAGCAATGGCTTCATGTTGTAGCAAAGGAAGTTTAGGTTAGATATTAGGAATTTTTTTCTCATGAGGAGGGTAGCAAAGGACTGAAACAAGTTACCCAGAAAGGTTGTTGGAATCTCCATCCTTGGAGGTTTTTAGACAAACCTGGCTAGACAAAACTTTGGCTGGGATTATCTAGTTGGGAATGGTCCCACTTTGAGCAGGGGGGTGAACTAGATGACCTCCTGAGGTCCCTTCCAATCCTAATTATCTGTGATTCTGTGATTTTATTGGATGATGGTTTAATGACACTTTAATTTATGTTCATAGTGCTGTTCAAGGAACTCTGTTAAAAATAATTAAAAACAAAGTACAGTCAAAATTATTTGTCTAATTGTTTCTTTGTACACTGTTAAGAATTTATATAATAACAGTAGAGACATAAAGGGCACAGGCAGTAACAACAGATAGAACAGGTGCATTCAACAGTTAATTTATTTCAATCAAAGTAACAATTTGCTTGGCAATATTAAAGAAGTTTTCAGAAACTTTCAAGGGAATTGGAATCTAAACATATCCTGAAATGAAATCTACATCAGAGATTTTCAAAGCCACCCAAGGTAGGGGTGCTTAGTTCCTGGTGCAATGTCATGTGTCCTGCAAGGCTCCCCTTGGATCCATGCAGGGTAGGACCTGATCCTGCTGTGTAGGGCCAGATGGGGGCAATGTGTTTTGGGATCAGAATAGAGCCCTTTAGTGGTCACTGAAATTGGTGTTAAAACATCTACTGACATTCATAGTGCTGGATTTGTCCATAAGGTCTTCATAATGAACAACAGAAGTTAATGAAAGCACTACCATTGACTTTCAGCAGGCATGAGATCAGGTCTTTAGGGCCTGATTAAAGTTAAGCACATGCTGAAGTGCTTTTCTGTTTGGAAATGCCTTCATGAATCAGATTCTATGTGAATAACAGTTAAAGCATTAACATTAGATGGAAAATAACTTTCTATTGTAAGTCCAAAAAGCTTATATACAGGGAATGACTGAATTACTAAGAACCCTTTCCCCTCTCCACCCTCTCCCTGGAAGCAAATAATATAGAAATAAGACTAGGGACCAAATTCAATAGCTTTTCAGATTAGTAATTTCAATGTAATTATAAAACACCCTCTATTTCAGTTATATTGCTACTGAAATTAGTTGTGCTAAAATGCATCTTCCCAAATTTGTCTTATGTATTTTATACAGTTATAATTTTACCTGTAAGTCAGTAACTTTCCTTCTTACTAAAGTAGGGCTCCAGGGAACTTTTAAGAAAAGAAAGAATAAATAAAACCAACTTAAGGAATCATTTAAACTTGTACTGTGTTAGGTAAAGCATACAGAAACTATACCCAAAATTACAAAGCCATTGTCAAGTTGTAGTTTGCTTTAGTTTAATTACAATTATTCCCCTTAAATGATTTATTAGCTTCCTTTGTAACTTTGTCACAGAGTTCACTTGCTATTTCAATCTGTACTACAATCTGTACTAGCCATTAAAATCAGAGGTTTTTTTCTCTTAGCAAGAAGTAAATCTGTGCTCTTTGCCGATTTGTTTATTACTGTCTGGAAACTTAATCCCCAGCAAAGTCAGAGATTTTAAATATGTCAAATCATCTTAAAGCTACATACTAGTTATATGGGTGACATTATATGTGTTCATGAGAAATTCATTTCAAGTACTACAAATGAGTCCTTTAGTAATACCCAGGAGTCATAATGTCTGTGACATAATGAACCCTCCTAAATTACAGCCTAAGCTAATTAGATCAGTTATTGCTACATTCCAATCCTTGAAACAATTTGCTTAAAGTGGTAGTTACCTTTAATGAAAAGACACATAACTGAAAATGTCAGCAACCTTTTACATGCTACATGACTTATCATACAAACTGCCTAGAGTGAAGTGCTGACAATCCTGCGGCATCTTTGTCACCGATGAGACTGATTCTATCATAAATGTGGTAGTTTATGGCATACAGAAAGTATGGCAGTCCCCTGGGGTAAAAATTTGAGGCAAGAGTTTTGATCTTCTTTTTGTTGTCATTCAGGTGTTTAATGTGATGTTCTTTTATCTCTTCATTATGCTTTTCATCTCCTGCTAGGAACTCAACAATATTTTTAGTTATTTACATACCCTAAACCCTTCACACTTGAGCTTATGAAGCAAGGAAGTAAAAAAAGTGAAATGGCTCAGTTGGTTAAAAGTAGGGGCAGGCAAAGTTCAGCCCAGAGACTGAAACAGGCCCACAGCAGACTCCATTCCTCAGCAGCCCCTGCCTGTGTCACCCGGGTTCCACAGAGACCACAGTAGCAGTAGTGCCGGGACAGAGTGGGGCCAGGTTTTCCATGGAACTGGCCCCAGCAGCACTGGCAGGGTGTGTGGCGGGGTGAGTAGCTGCTCCAGGGCTGGAAGTGGGATCTTGCAGTGGTGACAGTGTGGTCTGGAATGGGTTAGAGCTGTGATCCACTGTCTGCACTCCCTGGATCTCTGAGATGGAAAGGAGGTGTCTGGAGCAAGTGGGCGGTGGATCGCAGCTCTGCCCTGCCTCCAGACCACAGTTCAGCATTTGTCACCCTTTCTGAGAATGACTTGCAACATTTACTGAATTCCTTTGCCCATGCTTACATCCCTTTTTGGCCTCTGTATTAATGTAAAGAAAACTGAAGTCCTGTACCAACCACCTCCTGACAGAAACCTATCACGCCCCTCACCACCAGAAATAAAATTGAATGGCAGCTAATTAAACAACATCAAGTCCTTTTGCTACCTAGGTAGCACAGTTACCAATGATACCAACATGACAGATTTTTCAGCACACTTAAAGTCAGCTGTCTCAGCTTTTGGTTGCCTACATAAAAGACTATGGAAAAGACGGGGGGGGGGGGGGGGGGGGGAAGAGGGACGCAAGTTTCCAGACCTGCTGTGCACCCTTGTCTCCTATACTCATTAGAGACCCACCCCCTTTATCATCACCATATCAAAAAACTTAACTGCCTGCAACAACACCACCTACACAGAATAATGGGAATTGAATGGTCTGACAAAAACACCAACAATGAAGTACTACAACTGACAGCCATGCCAAGCATGGAAGCCATGCTAGCATGGAGACAAATGACTTGGGTCAGCCATGTCATATGTATGGTTAAAAACTGACTGCCTAAGAAAGTTCTATACAGTGAATTCAAAAAAGGCAGTAGGAAGATTGGTCATCCCACACTGCATTAAGCTGTACATAGTCTGCCGGGCTGGACTTAATGTCTTGGGAGGATATGGCCCATGATAGGTGAGCTTGGCACTCCGCTACAAAGGACACAGAATGAGAAACAGAACATCATTGCACCACCTTGGTCAACAATATTAGGGAACATAGACACCAACTTGCCCTGACATGTTTTCTGAACCCTACATGTGGAAACTAACTTCCAGTGTCTGTAGTAGTCATACTTAAATATGAGTGACAGTCACTTACTGTCACACTCAGATGTAGGAAGCTGGGCCTGGGGGCAACTGGAAGATTGTGGCACCAAACCAGGTCAGGATCAGGATGGGCATGTCTGGAGACAAATTGAGTAGGGAGCCGGGGGGGTCAGTCAAAGAGGGGAGTCCAAAAGTATGTTAAGCCAAGAGTACCAGAGGAGCAGACAGGGAGAAAGGTTACCAATGAGCTGAATCAGGTAGCCAAGAGATCAAACTGGAGGAAGTAGCGGAGCAATCATGGGTTATATAGAGCCCTACTTTTTGTTCTTGTTTAGGTGTGTATATGTGGGAAGTGGAGGGTCTGTTGAGCCCAGATAGCTATTCCCTGTGGCAGGGACTGAGTGAAGGGTTAGGCCCTTCTGAAGACTTCAGGCCAGCTTTGACAATTCTTGAGGATGAGCCATACAGATGGCAGGCCAAGGTGCCCAGTTCAAAGCCATAGTCTTGTCAAGCATTTTGGACATGGTTGAAATGCCAGCAGTTGGAAGGGTGGCCAAATGTTTGTTCTAGAGTGTCTTAAGGGGACTCTTTCAAAGAGGTGTGAATTAAGGAATTTATTGTGCATTTTCCCCCATAAATGCAGAAGCTCCATGTGCAGCAGTATATGTATAGGTCCACTATTCACAACAGAGAGAATTATGGAAAACTTGAGGTGCTCTGCTTATCATGAAACCAACTCCACTGAGGATCCCTACTCACGTGGATTTGGAGATAGGCAACAATATATCAACAATATATCTTGCTCGAAGAGGTGAATGTTTGCAAGGTTGATGCCACATTCAGTGCTCATAACCCACTCCCCCTGCCCTGAAATGCTGAGATACTTATGCCTTGTGGTTCCACAACCACCTTGTTTCCAGCAAAACAATGCAATGGCCTGTCTTTGTAAATCTGCATAAGCAACTTTGATACTAATCCTATGGGTGGGCAATTATTTCAGCGGGAGAGACACTTAATGAGTTTTGGTGAGCTGTTGAGGGCCACAAATAAAATAAATAGTGACGATATAATTTTAACAAATGATACATAAAAAACAAATAATATGTTAAAAATCAAACACCTACTGTAAAATATTTTAATTTTATTTCAAAAAATTGCTTTTTTTCTGGATTTATGCTTTTTTTTTTAGTAGCATATATAGAGGTGCATAATACCTCAAAATAAAGTCTCTCTCCCAAGGGAGCCAAAACCAGCCAGTAGGACACTCAGACAAGGGAGGATGCCCCTACCCCAAGTAGAGCCCTGCTACCACCCAGCCACCCCCCCACAGATCACAAGGGGGCTCCTGCTTCAGCCTGAACCCCAAAACACCCCTCAAAAGCCATCTGCACCCCAAGCCTGCCTGACCCACCCCTTCTCATCCACACTTGCCCTGACAAAGCCTGGGGAAGCCCAACCCCCTCCATCCTGCCCCTGCTCCCTGCCAGGGCCATGCAAGCTGTGCCCACCCACAGCCCGGGGGGCCCCCCTTTCCCCAGGAGAAGCCAAAAGCCCCAGGTCCAGGACACTGGGGGCAGTCTCACTCAGGCAGATGGGATGGGAGCCATGCTGGCTGGAGCTGGGCTGGCTCATGGCACTGCACGGGGCAAGGCAGGAGGCAGAGCTGGGGCCAGAACCAGAGCTTCACCTCCTGGGAGGCATGTGGGAAGTTCCATCACTTCTGGGCACAGGTGCAGAGCACCTGCCACATGTTCCTAGTGCCCAGGGAGGCTCTGCCAGCTTCAAGCCACAGGTAGGCAGGATACTACCAGCCCAGCACGAGCAGGGGTACCAGGGTCCAAGTCTGGCTGACCCCAGGGCCTGTTGCATGGTACTGGTCGGGTGGCAGGTGGGCAGGGTTCCTTCCCTCTAGTGTCCCCTGTGGCTCCAGCAGAGCCTGGAGCTGGAGCTGCCATCTTGGCCTCTTGCCCGGGGGCTGGATAGAATTAATTGGCAGGCCAGATATGGCTTGTGGACCATATTTTTCCCATCACTATTAATCTGTTGCCCACCCCTGTTCCCAAATTTGCTCTTATTTCTGTATTACAAATACATTGGTAGATTAAAGTATACATTATTACAGCATGTTGTTATTATTGTGGTGGTTGTTGCAGTGTGTTGTTGTTACAAGTTTCACCTTATATTAGCAGATTTACAGACCATATCTGCACTGCATGACTATTCATACTGTACTGTCTAACCTTATGAAGACTCAACTGGACCTGGATTCTCTGAAGGCTGGCTTTATATCACACTTCCTTCCTCACTGTTGAGTTGTGATCTATGCTCCTTTGCCTGCATCAGAGAATAAGGATGTTTGTTTTTTCTTTAATATTCTTTAATATGCTTTTTAGTGCATTCCTTCCCCATATAGGAAACCCCCTTCCTTTTTTTTATTATGTTGCTCTTTAAATTTAGTTAGTTAGAAATATTTTTTCTTCTTTTTATTAAGATTTCAATATTTTGTCAACTGCTTGCTTCCCACCCTCACCAGGCTGGCAACAGAAGTAGATGGACCCTATCAATAAAAATACTATTACTAGTATTACTTTATTCAAGATTAGCTTCTGAAAATTCTAACCACAAAAGCCCACAGACCTTCCCATGGCCAACACCCACCTAAACAAATGTTGTATTGAATAGAAACTAGTGTAGGAACTCCCTTGCTTTAACCTTTCAACGAGTAGTTGGTCTTTCGTTGTTACTAGGAAAAAGTCACCAATCCCTTCAGCTAATTTGTAAATACTCTTTTAATTTTACTGGGAGTTTGCTGTGTGGACAACTGTGCTGTCATGTACACTACTTTACTGACTTACGGAAAAAAACATGTTTTCACATGAATAAGAAGAATGCCACCTGTTATTACCTTGCTGGAGGTATAATACTAAGTCTATGCTAAGATAGCCAAAATAGTAACTAACTCTTCTTTCTCTCTCTTTCTCTCTTCTGTAGCCTTTGTACAATAGCTACAAAAAACCCTGGGATTCTTAAAGAGGCTGACAGGCATGGAAAGGTCAAAACAAAGCAGGAGAGCTATTTTGGCATATTCCTTCTAGACTCTTGATAACTTTCAAGTGTTTTTTCTTACCGACCGAACAGTACTTTTCTTTTATAAAAAAAAATTAAGAGATGACAGGCTGAAACTGCCTACTTTCCTTTCAGTGTCAGAAGAGGTAAATAGTTTTAGTCTGTGGTGGTTTCTGATTGAATATCCTTTTGAAGTAATGATAGCTATAATTTAAAGCAACAGTTACCATATTTTCTTCTCTCTATGACATTCTTTGATGCAGTAAGTATAAATCTGCTTAAAATAGCTGTAGCTTTGCTTGAATATACTACCAGGACCCTTGGAGGTTCTGCCTCTAATTGCCATCATATGTAACTAATATCACAAACATAACTGGCTAATGACAAGGTTACTGCAAATAATTTCTTGACATAAGAAGAAAGGTAGATCCTGAGATGCACATTCAGTTCAAACTGTTTGCTTAAACTAAACCTTTTGCAAAGAAATTCTTTTTAATTAACATAAGTAGTGCTTCTCTGTAATGAGACTGTCTAGGCCTGGCTGTGGATGCAACTGTAAGCTGGGGTAAGATGTACTTTATGTTATGACATAGCATCAGAAAATGGTGTAAAAGGGGTTTCAGAAATATAGAAATCAATTTTTAATAATATTACATGAAAATATAAATGTTATTATTCTACAGAAAAAACTCTTGTGAAAGAATGCGTTTTCTGTTTCTTAAAAAAGAAAAATTTAATTATAAGTGGAGGTTCACTGGCCTCTCACATTGCACACACTACTTTGCTGAAACAATTGGTAGCTTTTCTTGCCAGGGGACTGTGAATGGAGTTAACAATTCCTGAATCGTTATCTGAATTCACTTCAAGTGGAATTCATTCCAAGTGGATTCACACAACGATATTATTCTAATGGACTTTGTAATCCAGCAGAAAGGAATAACACATTCAATTATTAATTATTTCAAACACTCCCTCCATTTTTATTGCTGTGAAATTTAAAAGGATTACTTAAATGAGTTCTAATAAAGGGTCAGTTTGATTTCTGTATCAGGGGCCCACACCACAGACATGGTCTGGAGAGCATAGGGAATACAAGTACAGAGAACAAATGCAAAGCATAGGGACAGGAGAGGTCAGAGGATAATAAAAGGGGAAACAAAATGGTACACCAAATGGAGAACCCTGGACAGTACCCTGAAGGGAACTTGATCTATAAGTAAGGTAGTCTGATGGGAAAACTACCTATAAAGGAAACAAAGGCCTCCCCCTTAACAAAGGGAAAGGTCAAAAGAATCATTCAATCCACTGAATATGGGGAATGAAGAATGGAAAAATGGAAATGGGGTGCATACCATAGGGTCAAAATAAGAGTTCCAGACTGAGCAGAAGTTTGATCCTTCAATCTGAGTTGAGCCTTTTTACTATATTTTATTTTATAATCTACGCATGTTTTAATTTCAGCTCTGACTCCTAAAATCAAAGTATTATCCTCCAGGCTGTGGATGTTTTTTGGCTTCATCAAGAAAATCTTACTAATCTCTTGTCTACTGCATTGCAAAACACTGCTCTCAATTATTTTAAAAAAGAATTCTGATGGTGATAGCAGTGATATAACAGATATTTTTTAAAAATCTCAGGAATTAATCAGCAGCCAAAATAACCTTTCCCTTCTGCTTTCCACATTAAACAACACTGAAATCAGTTTAAGTGCTCCAATAACCTTGAAACATGTTGAGCACAGAAGTTGCAAAATTGGTGTTACCCCTTAAAAACACATTTAGACAGCCACTTTTTTGTAAAAAGAAAAAAAGCCTTTGTGTTATTAGGTGGGGATAGGCTAAGGAACTTCATGACCCTTTGAAAATTAAAAGTCTGGCTGAAAATGCACTGAGGTAATCATTTGTGTCACAACAGGTTTGCTGCTGAAAGCTTTCTGTGTATTAGTTTAGAATTGCATACTGCGACTTTCAAAACCATCAGAGAAATTTGCTCATCTCTTTGCTCATCAATCACATCATAATTTCTGGGCTGGGGATGGGGGGGTTGTTTTTCTTTTTTTGTTACAAGACATGTATTTCTGACCTGTTAGCTGGGAGAGCTAGATGGGATAAATGTCTTCAAATGGAATCAGAATTGGGCCTCTGGCAGTATGAGAAACTATTCTTTACATTTTTTTATATTCTTGAAAGCTCTAGAGCCAGCTTTGCATGGTTCCTCCTTACTTATTTCCTCCTTACTTATTCCTCAT
>NW_005842198.1:1435167-1440453 GCF_000455745.1 Alligator sinensis
ATACTAATTTGTTTTGAGTTTTTTGCATGCTTGGATAGTCACAATCTTTCAGTTCATTTTCACTAATTTGCCTAGTTTATATGCTTTGATCTCTTGTAGGTCCCCATAGTTCATGAGTGTTGTGTGAGTGGGACAAATATTTCAGCAGTATTGGTTTTCTCAGCTAACTGAAATGGCTTGTAGATAGCTGAGAAGGAATTCAAGATGGAACTCACTTATTATTTTCATATATGTTGGTAATATCAAGAAGCAATTGCTATAATATAGTGAGTTGTGGTTTGGTTACACTATGCTGTGATCTTATTGGCTAGCTTTGTACAGAGAAAAAGAGGTGATTTTTTATGGGATAACCTAGAACAGTGAGTTCCTGTCCTCTAGTTGATTTTGTAATACAAGTATAAGTAATTACCAGGCACTTTTTACAGGAACTATATATAATTTGTTATTCTCAGGAAGACCATTTCTGTTAAAGATTTTTAAACAGCTAATTCTATCCTTATGAGCAAGAAATGTCTTAATAGTGAATGAACAGTATACAGCTGGCCTAGCGAGAGTATTGTCTTCTATCGGTGAGCTATTGTTAAAGAACCTAATTAAAATGATGACTTTTTCTTTGGTGTTTAAATATTATTTAAGGATTTCATTGTTCAGTGCTTGTGTGAAAGTAATACTAAAAGTGCAACCTGTAGAAGCACAGATTCTTCCATGGACATTGCTATTTTTTAATTTGGGATCTTCTCCAGTTCTTTATTGACAGTGGAATGTCTTTCTTAGCTTTACTTCTGCTATGAACAAAATGAACACCAACTGTTATTACTCTGAGGTAGTAAAGCAAACCCATGAAGCTTTGATTTTAAACAGATTGCCCCTGTGGCAAGAAGTATTTGAAATAGGCTCTTGACTTGCCTGGTCTCATTTCCAACCATCCTATTCAGAGTGAGATCACTCTGGATATGACTGCTCAGATCACAACCCACAACTTGGAAGTCCCACCAGTGCTTGACAAACCACTACTCACGAATGCCACAAGGCTACAGCTGTGGTCAGAGAAAGTGCTCAAGCCTGAAGTCCCCTTAATTTAACAAGAGACCTGCTATGAGGCATTTTCTATAAGAAGCCCTTAGCTGTGCTTAGATACTTTGCATCTTGGTCCAAAACAGCCCAGAGCTGCTGGGGTTATAGCAGCTACCCCATCTTTTGGAGTATTAAGAGCTGATGTTTGTGGTAAGGACTTCTATTGTTTGGCTTTTGATTTCAACAATTGTTCATTACGTCTGGTTCTGTGGTGAGAAACAGCTGTGGTTCAATTTTTTTTTGTCACAGTCATCTGTTTGTTTTATGACATGAATAGCCAAAGTGAGGCATTTTAAACGTATGCATTACAAATTAACATAAAGACTACTCCGAATCATTGTAGGCAGCATCCAATTCGGAAGGCATGTTGAAATAAGTCCATTCTAGACCTACCCCTAAACAGCTTTCAGGAAGCATATTTCTTCAGGTCTCCCTTGACAGCTTTCTTATAGACAACAGAAATGTTTGGTTGGGACTATACTTTGTCTTGGAGATTCTCTTTTTGTCCCTCTACTGGGGACACAGTTATTAGCTTTCCTCTTATTACACTCTCATACAGTTTCTGATACCACAGGTTGTTATTCTGTCAGAAGATGTTTCACCTTTCTTTTATGTCCCATTCCTGATGTCAGACTATGCTGATACAAGTATTTGCCCTGATTCATTTCAGCAGAGACCTAGTGTAAAGCTCTGTACCATATATGCTCTTTATCAATAATTACTGATCCATCATTGTCCTGGGGAGGATCTGCTTCTGTCAGTCCTAGTATCAGCTTTCTTCTCACCTTCTTGAAACTTCACTTTCTCTTGTAGATGTCCCAGATGGTAGATCCTGTAACATCTTTTTGATTCTTCCATTGTCTCCCCAGGTCTTTCAAAATGTTATTCAATGAACTTCTGTGATTTTGAAAAAAAATTCTTTCTATTAGCATTATCAATCCAAACATACAATTATTAATACAATGACAGAAAAAAATATTCTAGTAGCAAATTCAGAGCCAAGGTATATTACTTCGTATCACATATCAACATATAGGTTCTCCAGACACACTTTTTCCTTAAAAGTTGTTGAATAGGCAACTAAATAGAATAGATAATACAGTATTTCAGTTAATTAGCAAACTGTTTTCAAAGTGTTTCAAACAAAAATCTTCTTTGATTCTGTATTATTTTATTAACTTATATTACAGACCCTGATGCATCTATTTCAGCTGGACTTTTAAAAAGTTGTGGTGCTATAAGATGCATGCTTGCAAGACTATTATCATAGTTCTTGGGCATATTTTTAAGCATTGTCTATCCTTCTTTTTCTTAACATTTTACATAAATGTTGTAAGAATGTGTTTGTTTGCACCATCTCATTTAGAACCTTTTAAAATTCCTCCTCAAAGTCAAAGCATACCATTGCATTAAGAAAAATAAGCATGGCACCTTTATCAGTCACGTGCTGCTTGCTTCTAAAATATCTCCCATTTGGAAGTCTTTACTGTAATAACTGGGATATGAACACAAAGGCTGGAATTTTCCCAAACAGAAAGCTTTAAGCCATAATTTCTTAGTACAAAAGCCTCTTTTTGTTAAATTATATATAAGTATTTTCGGCAGGACCTCCTATGCACAAGTCTGCAGGAAGACTTCACTTTTGCAGTATCAGTTGAAAAGTAAATGTTCATCACCATTTGCATTAATATCAGTGTTACAAACACCCTCTTGCTTTTTTCACACATGAAAGTAGGGTATTTGCTCAGAGATATGTGCATTCAAGTTACCATCTGCTTTTCATTCTCTAAGCTGCCATTTTCTTGTCCCAAATAACTTTCTTTTAAGCCTTGCAGAGCAGTGTTCTGGAGCCCAAATGCTAAATCAGAACTTAGACAAAACACAAGATGAACATTAATACAGCACAGGGGGTGTATCTACACAAGACACTAACTGCGTAGTAGCTTAATTACACTGCTCAGTAGCACATCACGGCATGGACAGTGCTAATACACCACTGTGCAGTATTATTAGGCTACTGCACTGTAGCGTCACCTAAAAGACATTCGCCAGTGTTACTGTTCAGTAAATCTGGTCACTGCGCATTAATTTAGTACTTGGTTATACAAGTACTAAATTAAATACTCAGTAACCACTGCGCATTAATGAACATGTAGATGCGCCCAGTGGGTACACATTTGTTTATATACTGAAAAAGAGGACCAGCCTAGTTTTTTTGCTCTGATGCTATCACATCACCTAGTGAAAATCTGGCCTCTTGCCTTTCTATTTAATCTTTATGTTCATGTTAAGAGGAGGAAAAAAAATCCTATTATTAAAAAAAATTGCTGCTGCATGTCACAGAAAACTAGAGCTGAGATTTTCAAAGGCTATTTTAGTGGAATTTGGGAACATAATCTTATAGACTCTTTTGAAAGTCTAATAGTTCTCTGAAGGGCATGAATTTGAGGATTTTTCCCATCTTGTTTCAAGGCATTTGAAGCATTCTGAGAGCATGGCATAGCAACTTTGACTCCCTCCTCCTCCCCTCCTCCCCACACGCTTCATTCCATCTACAACCAAGCTGATATCTAGTGGCACAGGGAGGGAAATCTCAAGGTCATGCTGGATCTGATGTCTGTTATGTGATAACACATCATGCTGGCTAGAGTAACATTTTTTGGATGCTCTGCATCAATCTACAGCTATCTCATAATTAGTTTCCTTCATGACTTGATGATGAGATTGCAATTAGTAAGCACTTTACAACTGTAGTCTATAAAATCAGTTATGTGCATGTTCTATGATATTTTTTCCCATGAAATTTTTCTAAAGGGTGTGTAATGGGTATGTAGCTGAACAAAGAAAATGTGTTTGTCTTTCAGCACATGAGTATTTAGCACAGAAGAGTCAAATCTTGTTGTGGAGAAACAACCTTTTTCATCTGAAGTTTTATACATTTTCCTTCCCCTCCCACTCCACCCTAACTAAACCAGTATTTGGACAGCAGTTCATTCAAAATGGAAAGTTTGTAAGTCAGTGTATAATTAGCAATGTGGATAGATCTGAAGCATACTTCCATTCTCACTTAACGTATCCCACATTAGTTTTTGCATAATTTGAACATTCAAGAAAAGTACAGGTACATAAAATCTTTAGATTATTTTTCCCTCAGGAAGTTGGTTTGAATCTTAGGAAAATTGCTAAGTATCCAGGGGGACAGGAACTCTCCACGGATCTAACTAACCCTGAGGGCCATATTATCACAGAGATTAACTATTCTCAACCAATTTCTCAAATTCATTAGGCAGGTAAGGCTTTCTATCAACATTAGTTGTGTACTTTCTCTTTCTGTCTCTTTATTCTTAAACATATGTATTAGTTCCTTGACATGTGCAGCCTCTTACTCCACTTATTAATCAGCATCCCAAATGTTCATCTTATCTCAGTTCCACATTTTATTCTTTTTAAAAGCAGATAATATAATTTTGTGCTGTACTAAAAGCTCTATTACAGATTGGTCCTTCACAACATTGTGGGTACATCTACATGTGTATTTACTATGCAGGGTTAGACTGCTGTCTACACGTGCAGGCATTGAAGTGCAGTAACTTTGTGTGTGGACCAACTTGGGACTAAAGTTAGTCCCAAGTCAGTCCACCCATACAGTGTTACTGCACAGTAAGGTGTCTACACGTGTGTTACTGCGCAGTAACTAATCAGTAATTTTGGTTATTGTGCAGTAAATGTACACATGTAGACACACCCTGTATGTAGGTAAAAAGGCACCAGTAAACATTGAGCTGCATGCACAACACTTAAGAGGGTTAAATATTATACAAAAAAAGGTCAGTATTTCCTAAATGTTAGGAAATAGCCTAACAAACTTGACAGATTTAGTATAGAGCCACATAACAGTGACTAAAAAAAAAAAAAAGCGTCTATTCTGAAAGGATTCTGTGGGTTAACTTAATCAATATATAAGGTCCTCCACAATGCACAAACCACACATAGGACCTATATGCGTTGAAGGCAGACAGAACAACTCTGTAACATGGATCTGGTTTGCAGGGTTTGTCCAAGGGACTAAAACATTGAGAATCCAGAAGTGGGCTCTGATACGACCAAGTACAAATGTATGAAGGTCTACAGACATACTTCCAGCCCTTTCAATCCATACTTAAACTGAACAGAGGTGCAGAGAGGCTACATTTGCTCACTGTACATGGTGTA
>NW_005842198.1:1440484-1452514 GCF_000455745.1 Alligator sinensis
CAAGGCCTGGAAGGAAAGTCTCCATGACATTGCCTTGGAGGAAAGAACAGGTGATCCTTATTCCCATACACATACAATTAGAATACTTCTCTGGAATCAAGTTCCCTTTCTTTTCTCATCATATAGAATATAAATATTTTCTCTTCACAGAAAACTTCTTCAAAATGATAGGCTGCTCTTTTACCAACTCATTTAATAAGTTTAATTAAATGGAAGCTTATGGTAATTAAACTAAAAAGCCTGAGGGCCCTGTTCTGTCAGGACTTACTCCTTGCATAAGACCAATTTCCATATAATTTAGACAACAAAAATAGCGGAACAGTGCCCTCCCATCTAATTTATATGAAATTGGTTTTTTCCAACCTAGATTTCTATGACACTGTAAACACTTATGGTATCTTAGGAGAAGTTAAATAGCTAGTTTACAAATATATGAGAGGAAGAAAAGGTAATGATTTTTAAAGTGAAAGCTTTTAACCCCCTCACTAAATGTCCAAATTAATGCTGTAATATAATAAACTTGCATAAGGATCAAAAGTCTTCTAACAATTTTTCTAACAAGGCAGGTTCTTCCTTCATTACAGATTTGCATGTTTATTACTTCTGGGTGTTTTCTTCCCATTTCTACCATTTGTGATGAATGCATAAAAAACCCATGATCCATAGTTTGGAATTTCTCAGTGTCTCTTTCACAGTGTCCAAAAGGAATGGCATGATACATTATCCCATCTATTCCTGCCCATCATCTATCCACTCATGTGATGAAGTAGCAGTATTCTGGCAGTCCTTTGTGCCCCTGCCCAGGCTTTTTTGATGCAGGCAGGCTGTCCACAAAAGGGAGGGCCCTTTATACCATTTTTCTCCCATGCTCAGGTGCACAGCAGGGCTGATAATTGATTCCTTAGTACTTAGTGACCTTGCTATACAGACAGCTCCACTAGTTCAAACAGCTTGTTTGTGTAAAAGCCAAAGGTCTTGTAGCAGAGGATAGTGGAACTGGAATAATCAGCAAGAACAGGCGACACTAAACACCAAACAGTCCTTGAGCATTGTGATGTTCTGTTACAGACACATAAAATAAGCTTCTTTGTTATTCAGTACACTAAGACCAAGAGCCTAATGACATTTACATCTTGTTGGAATGGTCAGATAATGGACACCTAACTTTGAAATTTTCTTTAAGAACTTATAGACAGGGCAACAGCAACTTAAGGAACATAAATCTGATGATAATTCTCACGTCTGTAGGGCTGTGTTGTTAAAGTATTGACCCTTCCAATACTGCCTAGTTGCTTCACCAGTACTACAGAGCTGCTAGAAGACAAGTGGTTAAAACTGAACCCAGGCATGATGGAAATATTCCTTGTGAGATAAGACATCTGGAAGATCTTGTCTGCTTTATGATTGACCCATCTATTAGTGTGATTTGACCCAAGCAAACTGAGAAGGTTTGCATCCTGAGGGTCATTTTTTTACAGTAATCCGAACATGGAAACCTATTTTTTAGCAGTCATCAAAGCAGTTTAAAAAAAAATCTAAAGTATTCAAAATTTGTGACCTTTACTTCCAGGCACAGACCTCGTCATGGTGATCTATGTCTTTGTGGCCTTAAGGCTGGATTACTGTAATGTGCACCCTGGAAAACCACCTTCAGGGTAGAGATATGGAAGGACACAGAAGCACAAGTGCTCAAGGGCCTTCACCTGTGAGAGATGGCAAACCTGTACTCTGCAAACTTCATTAGTAACTTTGATTCTATGTTTTTACTATGATTATTTAAAGCCTAAAACAACATGGAGCCAGACTCCCTGAAGAACCACCTTACTGCTCTTAGTCCCTCTTTCACTGTTGTGGTCACTGGATTTGAAAAAGATGACCATTAAAATATGATTTCATATTATTATAACATTGTGATATAAAGAAGACAAGTACAAGGGTGTTCTCTGTCATGGGTCAACAGCTCTGGAATGAGCCATCCCTTGTTGATCTGTACAGCATGCCTATGACATGCTTTGGGCTCAGAACTTCTATGTGCCTGCTCAGTTTGTGTTCTTTGTTGTAGGATTGTTTAAAAATATATAACATGGCCCATAGAAGTTAGAACATGAATTCTCAGCCCATGTGCCCAGGAACTCTCGGGTGCCATAAGATCCTTTGAAGGTTGCCACCAGGTGTGAGGAAATAAGCAGGTAAGTGTAGGCACAGGCTGTCGGTGCCTGGCTGTTTCAAAGACAGAAAAAAGTTCCATGAGGTCACCTAGACAGTATCCCTTTCAAAACAAGATTATTCACCAGTACTTGTTTAGTAGTTTCATGTCCAGTCTAACTTAAATAGTATCCAGATAGTAGGACTTCCATAGCTTTTTTTAGGAAACAATTTTTAACCCTCATACATTAACTATTAGGAAAGTTCCTTGATATTTTGAGCTCATTTTGCTTTTTTCCCCCCAGTTTGGCTATATCCTTTTCTACATTTATATTATAGTGAAAGGGACTCCTGAGCTAAAACACCAGATTTTAATGTACTTGTATTTTATTGGGTTCTTATTAGAACTTAGAACTAGATTTCCATGCCCTGTCTTCACAAACACTACACCAAACATACCCTCCCTTTATAAAAGGACCTGAGTATCCTTAAACATGAGGGTTTTTAACATAGAATCCTAGACTGGACAAGTGAAACCACCTCCATTGACAGTCTATAGCCTGGTACTGATGCTTTTGCTTATTTTGCACCTGCTCTTATTAGGCAAGTTGTTCATAACCACATGCTTTTTGGGGATTGATCCTGCCGAGCTCCATATGATTAGTCTAAATGAAATTAGTGAGTTTAGTTTAGTGAATTAGTGAAAATTAGTGAAACTTGTAAATATAGACTACAGGACTCAGCCCTTAGCATTTTGTCAAGACTCATAGAAGTCACCCCCTCCTAGCTGTTCTCTGTGCTCAAGGATAGTGCTCACCTCTTGTACCCCTCTGGAACTCTGCTGAGCCCAGTTCTCACAAATGTTTTTGCAGGGGCCTTTGTATTGGAGGATTCAATGCCACACGTGCAATATTCTGCCTTCTGTATCCATTTGAAAATTTTGCTACAGCAACAACTTCTCCAATCATAGAAACTATTATTTTTACCTTATTGCAAATCTGTTCCTACAGATAGCCAGGCTTCATTTGTGTGCTGTGAAGGGCGACACATAAGGGGTGCATGTGCACCACCTGAGCGTGGCAGCGCACCCCGTGCGAAGCCACCAACACTGTAGGTGGTCTGCGATCACTGCTGGCCACCGCCGATGCTGCTGGCAGTGTCTGCAGGTGGTCACTGACCACTGGTCAGCACTCGCCACCCCGTCCTCCCTTCCCACTGCCTACAGTGCTGCAGCTGCTTGTGGGACCTCCCCACTTGCTGCCACCACACTCCCGCTGCTGACAGCGCTGTTGCCGCCTGTGGGAGCTCGTGGTGCCATCCCAGCTGCCCGGGGGCATGCGACATTCATGTGTGAAATAGTTACATAATTACAGGTGATTTTCTGTTGAAATTCTGTAAGTCATGCTCCCAAAGGGACTGCTATCACTCAGTTACCCTGATATAAATTTGGCCCTTCTGTTACTTATAAAAAATTGTAAGCAGGACAAAGACTTTCAGACATGTGTTATAAAAATCAGACTAGCAACCTTCAAGTTCACATACATTTTCTTGCTTATATAAAGTCTGCATCTCAGGTCATATTCAGACCTGGGCTAGGTACAGACATTACACTTTTACTGGTATAAGTGATTGGAAACTGGTTTATATTTGTAACAGAACAGAAGTCTGACACAAAACTGGCCTATACCCATAACAGAACAGAAATTCGGCACACACAGACTGATTGAAAAATGAGGGAACCCAGTCTAAGATTTGTTCCCCACCCAAGGGAGAAAGTGCGTTCTGTTTGCTACTGATCTAAACTATGTCACTTATAGAAAATCGTGTATCTTAGATCGATTTTGCCTCAGGCTTTTTGAATGTCCGCACCTAGCCTTGGTGTAAGCACGTTACAACTTATGACAACATAAAAAGGAATTGCACCCACTTACATCAAGTTTGAGTTTGACCAATAGCATTTGTTAAATGGCCCAGAAAAATGATAATTTTTTTCTTGCAAGAGCAGTGTAATCCAATAGAAATAAAGAAACATAATACAAGCTGAACACAGTTGAGCTTCTGGGCTAAAAGCAATCCTAACGGCAGACTTTTTTCTAACTCTGGATCTTACAATCTGGTTTTAGACATATTTCCTTAACATTAGTGTATCAAGTAAAGGAAAAAAAAATGTCTTAGTTCACATGTAGCACTTAGATTCTGAACTACAATGATAAATAATGTACAAAGCTGAGAAAGTACAATTGTTTATTCTAGCTCTCTTGTTACTGAGATGTGAGGTAAAAGGAGCAAAGCACTTATCCTTCTAAATTTGTGGAGCTGACAACTATACTGGCATGGCAGGAACCTGAGACAGCTGAGCCAATCAGTTAGCCAAACATGCTTGCTACATGCCTGCCAGTCATCTGCAGTCTTAGTGCACTAAGGTTCTTTTCATAGGAAAGATTCCATGTTTCAACACATTGTGTACACAAAGCTATTTCTAGGATGTCATTTCCTTGCTGTTATTTTACACTTTCTTCCCAAAACCTTCAAAGTCTATTTTTTAACATATATTTATAAAAAAACTTTTAGCACTATTCAAAAGAATGTTCAAATCACCACTCGAAACCCCACTGTCTAATGATTGCCGACTTGTTGAAAAAGAAGAGGTGAGGGAAGCTTTGCTTTGTCAGGGGGGAAGAAAATAAAGAGAAATCGGCCTAGCTTCAAAGGGCGCATTTCCATAATTGCCCTGTAACTTTGGCAAAATAAATCTGAAGGGCTGAGAAAAGCGCAATCTCTCAGATGAGTGCACTACAAAAGCCCTAGAGATCCCCAGTCCCACTTGTTACTATTCTAATTCAGTGAGAGAATTCAGTTCCCTAACCTCAGTAACAAAAGCCATGAAATCACTGTCCTCCCATTCCAATGCCCTACTCCTAAAGAATAAGACCTTATCCAGCCTTTGTCTCCCTCCTGCCCACTACATTCAGTTAAAAAAAAAATTAGAATAGCATTAGGAATCAGAAGAGCTGCTCAAGGTTAACCAAACCAAACCAAACCAAACCAAGACAAACAAAAAAACACACCCTGGGTTTATTTTTTCAAAAGATTTACTTAAACCTATTCTCACGTAAGTCAGAAACATAACTTTTTTTCCCTTTATCATCCCTTTAATATTTTTGCAGGTTATTGGTAGTTTGAATTGTTTGAGGACACCATCTTTTACTGAAGTTCTGCTACAAAAGATTCATAGAAGAATTATGCAATTGTTTTTCTTAAATCAAACTTCTCCTGTAAAATCTGCCCGAAGGGTTTAATTTTTGTCCTCAGCAGCATGATGTCTTTCCAAAAATAACAGCAACAATAATACAAATAATAAGATTTGAGAAGAGACAGTTTAAAATTGCCTTTTTATAAGTAGTCCTTGCTTTGCTTGATTCTTCAATCCAAACTTTATAATTCCTGAGTGAAAAAAATTACTACTATATGTGAATTGTAGGCCTTTTACAGCAAAGGCCCAATCTCCCTTCATTTGGCTTCTCTCTGACTTTTTTATTTTCTCAATAAGACAAGCTTTTGTGGTGATGTTCAGTATGGACAATCAGGATAGCCTTATAAAGGGATTTAGAAGGCACACAAAGGGCTGCGGCAGCATCAAAGCGAGACCAGCAGCACAATAGAGATGACATTTTTACATCCCAGGGCTTGGGCGGGCATTGCCTGAATACTCTGTCCATAGCAGTGTCAGTAAACAATGAGTAAAGTAGGAAAGGGGTGAAAACACAAGTCAAAATCTTTTTATTGGAGCCCCCTACACATTCATTGGACATTTTTAGCCCTGCATTTGAAAGCTCTTCCATTTACTTACTCTCCAGATTCTGCTATTTAACTAACTGACTGATGATGGCTCCATTTTGATATCCTGAAGAAAAGAATGGAAAATTCTTACTGGAGTGAATATATTTAGCCCACAAAGTTTAATTGCATTTTATTTTCAATGAATGAATTTTATCCCAGAGTGGGTTTTTTTCAGAGGGACAATGCCATGCTAAAATAATGTATTTGTATATTACAAAAATAAATAAATAAAAAAATCCCACCCCCTTTTCCAGTTATACCTTAGATAATTAAAAGCAAAATAATTTTAAAAATTCAAGTTTGTTTCCTCCATTTGCATAGTTTTACTTTTCAGATTTGAAAATAGACTGGCCTGTTTCACACACTTTCTAGCCAGTTGCACTTTCGGTTCCACATGTCCTAGGGTAAAGCTGCACTACTATGGTAAATATCACATGAAAAAGTTTAAAACCAAAGAGTCGCATTCAATTTCCCTTGTTCATGCCTGAGTCAGGCCTCAGGTACAGGTTTTAGCTCAAAAACTTGTTTTAAAATTTCATAAGAACATTTTTATTAATATTAGGTTGTTAACTTATTTACTTCCTTATTTAAATGAAGCCTAACTGTCCAGCCTAATTTCCTGACAAGATCTCTTGAAATAATACATTGCAAACTTTTTCCCATATGAGCAAATGTGCTCCTCTGCTGCAGTATTATCACATGTTCACAGTGAATTAATATATTAAATGCTTGCTTGCAATGCTCTTGGATGCAAATAAGAGCATGATGGAGCAAGCAGACATTTTCTTGTTTATATCTATCTAATTTAACTTCACAACTATATATTGTATATATTTAAATTAGCTGTTTCCTATGGTGTGTTGGCTATTGTGTATTTTGGTATGAATGCACTAACAATTACTGAGAAATGCAAAGCAGTGACTCATAGATTTTCTATACCATAAAGATATCAGAGGTTCTTTATTTTCTGTTTTATTTTATATGTTTGAATGAAAAGCAACATAATGAAGAGCATGCACCTTATAAGAATTAATTTGCTTTATGGGTATTAACCCTTTATTTAACAGTGAAATGTTCTGCATCTACAGACTGTTTTGTTTGAAAATAAATGTAATGTTAATGCATTAGAATCTTAGTTTCATGCGTAGCTAGCAAGTAATTTTATTCTAGTCTGGCTAGCTGGCCTACTGACATGCATTTCCACCACTGCTAAAAATAATGAGGAATCCAAGTGACACACATTTATGGCTAGGAGTGCCATCACATCCCTTGACCTAATTGATCATGCCTATACACCTTATAGTGCTTTGCATAACCAACTTAGACAGCAGGAACATTTCCAACCAGATTGATTGACATATTTTATTTCTAACTTAAGCTTAATCATGACCAAGAATGATTCATTTATACCTTTCAAACTTTAGGAACTGACACAGAAGACAACCAAGCTGCAGGTTCCAGTCAGTGTAAGCAATGGAACACTCATATGAGAAAAAATATATTAATATAGTTTATTAACCTGCTTAACTGCTGAGGTTGATGTAATGAAATGGATTAATTGGTAGCAGAAATTACTTAATTTTATAAAATCTGTCAAACCAGATTTTTGCAAGACAGGTTTTGTCCTAAATCTCTCCTCTACTAAAAATCTCTGTGAATAATTGTATTCAGAATGTAGAGAACACACTGCAATATCCCTTTCATTTTTATGACCAAGAACTCTACTCTCAGTAAAAACCAAACTGACTCATAAACCTAGAATGAGTATTTAAAACGTAAAATGTCTTCAAATTATATCAGAGATTTCTATGTGCCCTGCCTAAAAGAATGAGAACAAAGACTAATAGTCTGTAATAAATAAAGTGCTATTTCCAGTGTGTTTGTATGTGGCTGCTCTCTACTGAGAATGTCCTTTAGCACTTTTTAACCATATTCTCTTGTGTGTCAGCAAAGAGACTACATCAGAGTATTTAACATTGCTGGGAGCAAAGGAATAAAGTGGAGTCACTGTTGATTATTACTCATTAGCCACAAGGACATCCACTTAACATGTGAATAAATGAATGACACCATGTCCTAATGGAAATGGCCTCAGTGTACCTTTAAGCAAAATGTTGTTTAATATCTTCCATTTGCTGAATAGTAAAGAGGCCTGTTGGACATGCATAGTTAGCAAGCAGCCATTGTTGCTTTGTTCCAATTTCAGCATGTAATAAAAGATATTGTCTTGACTGTAAGCAAAATACTTTAAAACCCAAGATTCTTAATGCAGATAACTGCATATTCTCTCCCCCATTCTGCGGATGCAGACAATTTCATTGTTAAAGTAAAGGGTTAACATCCATAAAGCAAATGAAGCCTTATAAGGTGCATGTTCCTCATTATTCTGCTTTTTGTTCAAACACATAAAATAAAGAACCTCTGATATCTTTATTGGTTTTCTTAGATAAAATACAAGCAGGCCATAAGCCTTAATTTTCTTATAGCCATTTGTTAACAAGGAAGATAACACTTTCAAAAAGTACTTGATTAGGGCTCACTTTGATTTGTATCTTGTTTTGGTTTCCAGGGCATATATTTTGCATTATTACTTTGTTGCACTTATATTTCTGATCAAAGTCATAGAAAGAGTATTTTAAAAAGTGTAAATATTAAACATGCAGGCAAACTGCATAATCTGAATGGCATCTTGAATGTTGAAACAAATCACAGATAAGAGAAATAATAATACCTTGAGAGCCTGTAAGAACCGTCCAAAGGAGCCCATTAGTCTGAAAAACCAGTGAAGCAAAAACTTATTTAATTCAACATTGTTTTTCTTTTTAAAGTTTGTCCAATTTATCCAAAGAAAAATAGCTGCAAATTTAATATTAAGGATGGTTATCCTATAAAATATTTTAATATTAATATTTGACATGAGAACATGCTGCAAGAGAATGTATTATTCCCTACTGAGGCAAAATAGCTTGAGCTATCCAAGAAATATAAAAGCAAGCTGCAAGCTAACACAAAAGGTTTTATTTTTATTTTATAGCAAATTCTGATTCTTGACTGGGAAAAAGATTTGTCTTTTGTCATCTTTTCTATCATTTTCTTTCTGTCTGTAAAAATGTCTAACTACGCTAAAGACAACACACTGATATAACTTGGTTCAGACAAGCTTTCTCTTCATTTATCAAAAGCCAATTTAGCTGCAATGAACAGGGAGCCTTACAAAGCCTGCTAAACTTGCGAACTCGGTTCTAACAGGTCCGGTTAGAAGTTGCTTTGACGACTTGGAAGTCTAATACTCTTGCCATCTCCTTGTAGTGGCACTTCCTCCACCCTGGCCCCATGGAGAAAGGGAGTGAGCAAGAGATGATTACATCAATCAGTGTCAGGTCTGGGAGCTGTGATTTATGAATATGCATAATGAGCTCTCACCTTTGAGAAGGACTAGCTAGGAAGATAATTGATTAGACAGGAAAAGAGCAGCCAAGAGAAAGAGAGAGAGGCCTTGCTAAGCTGTCTCAGGCAGGCCTGGCTGGGGATCCAGTGAGGCTGTCAAGCTGTGACAGTCTGAGTAAGGGCAGTTTCCAAAAATATGAGTGGGATTTTGAATGTCTCAGTTCAGTGCATACACAGCAAAATATTTCCTTGAAAAATTCATTGGAGTTGCCTTCCCATTTAGGAAGGCTAGGCAGGCCTAAGGACTGCTCCTGACCTGCCCATCCCATGCACTCAATAATAGAACTCCCACCTCCAGGAAGTCCCAGCTTCGTCCAACAGCCATTAAGGGGTGCTCTTCTGATTCCTGAAACCCACTCAACCAGCTGGCCAGATTGAGTGGCTAAGAGGTTAGAGGGAAGAAGGGAGCCTAGGGCTTGAGCAGGAATAGCCAAGGGGACAGGAGGGATAGCAAGACCCTAATTTTATTTGACGTATCCTTATTTTCTACCCCTTGAAGTATCTGTCTATTCATAGTGTGGACATTTTCATGGTTTTAATATAGGTAGAACCTCCCTAGTGTCCGAGGGGGATGTCTATCTCCCCCCCATCCCTCCCCTTTTACCCATTAAGCTTTTCCTAGCAAGAAGGTTACCCAGGAAAGCTAGGCAAAAATGCAGCAACTGGGAGTGATTTCCGTAAGATCCAACCTCTACTGTCTGCTCCCACCCAAGAGAGATTCCCCCTTGTGCAGTAACTAAGGGGCAGGCAGCAGAGGGGGGAGCAGAGCTGGAATGGCATTAGAGCCAGGGTTACATAGCAGGGGATGCAAGAAGAAAACCTGTTTCTAGGCCAATCCATGCTCAGGGAGGACATTTTCAAATGGGAAGTCAGGGGGAAGGCAATGAAGCAGAGATTGCAAACTGCCAAACTCTCAAGATCCCTTCCACCTGTCTCTGTGGAGCCAGAGCCAGCTCCATTAACACCATACCAGGGATCTGTGCATGTGTGCATGCAGACACATACACACACACAAACAGGGTATAATCAACCCATAGCAGCAGTAATGCATGCCTGACAGTTAGAATACTAATCACAGCATGAAAAAAAATCTTATCACTTACAAACGTCTAGGATTTAAAATGTAGTTTATCGGCCTACTGCAACCAAATCCTATAAATAATACATTCCTATCACTATGACCTCAAAATGTCAATACTGCACACCCCTGCACATTTGCATATCCTGTACTGTCTAAACTTGAAGCATGTCAGCTATGTGCTTCTGTTTGTACTTTAACTTCATTTTAACTCTTTGCCTCATAGCACCCAGCACCCTTCTCCTCGGGAGGTCTGTCAATGAAATTAAAAAAAGAAACCCTATTTATTTATCAGATCCACAATTCTGCTACTGTTGCAGGCGGGGGAGAGAGAGAAACTCTACCACACAAGATCTAGAGAGAATTGAAGTAAGATCCAAACTCCACTGTGCTGTCCTTTCTCCCCACAAGGCCCAAGTCATCTTGGTGGTATGTGAGTTCCAACATAAAGTGTCATTTTCAAAGCAGCCCCGCTCCAACTCATTACTGCCTTAACATCAGCTTTTAACTTGCAATAATTGTGCAGAAGTAGTTTTGGAAGATAACTGACCAAGAAAAAAATAATCCTGGGATGGTTTTAATTTGATTGTGGTGATTTCATTGAGTCTAAAGCAAAGGGGTCAGGCTCCAGAATGTGTCTGCTTTAATTTTCTTAATGAGGAAAGACAAATGCAGGAGGAAGTTCTGCCTCTGAAGCCCTGGCTCCTTTCAGGTTGCTGAAGCGATTTTCCCAGCACTCTCAAGCTGGCAGGTAGAATTGAAGTGACTCTAAGCGGTTTGACCTCTTACAGATCTGGCCAATTTTCAGCACTTTGCCAAGGAAATGAAGCTAAAAGTTTTCGACGCTGCAACTAACCGGCAGCTGGGGGGTGTGGGGGGATGTTGCAAAGTTGCAGCTCTTTAATTTTAAAGCTTCCTGCCTGGGTTTTTTTTTCCTGAGTTTAGTTTACATTAGGTAAACCAGTAAATCCCAGGCTGGGCCTGGAGATCTCCCCCCTCTCCTTGGCACTGGGCACGTTTCCAGCAGCCCCTGCCGTCAAAGCCAGCATCCCTCGCGGAGTCTCGGCTCTCCTGCATGTCTGCTCGGACACTGCCCCAAAGTCCGGGACAGGGGATGGCATCGACTTCAAGAGGCTGGGAGCGAGTGGCGGCGCACACTATTGCCGCTCCCCGGCCGCCGAGCCGAGCACCCCGGGACTCCCGCAGCTCGGGATTGCCCCGCCGCGCTGGAAGCTGAAAGCGCGGCGCCTCGTGCCCGCGGCCCGAGCACCTCAACCTGCGGCCCGGCCCGCGCCGTGTGCGGAGACCTGCGCCGCGGAGAAACGCCCGAAGCAGCAAGAGCAGGCACCCGGGCACAGAGCCCCTGCTGCCCCCGCGCCCCGCGTGAGCAGCCCGGGCAGTGGCCGGGAAGGAAAGGCTCCCGGCTCGCAGGAGCGCCAAAGCTTCCCTGGCCGAAGCCTCCCCGCGCCGGGCTCAGCTCCCGTCGGGGGGCGCGGGGCAGCCGCAGGTCCCCGCCCGCC
>NW_005842198.1:1452643-1455045 GCF_000455745.1 Alligator sinensis
CGCCCTGGCCGGTGGCCCTCGCGGGGGAGGGGCCGCGGCCGCAGCAATTGCAGCACAAGCAATCGCGTCCGAGGCGGGAGCGGCCGCCCCGCGCTCCGCCGAGCAGCGCCAGGCCCTCTGGCCTAATCTGGACTGCACAAGACACAGCAAGGACCTGTCCGGGGACTTTCTAGCACTGATCAAGCACAAAGATGCCGGTTTCCCCTTCCCCCCAGCCCAGCAACGGATGACGGTGCTGGCGTTTGTTTAGGGTTGTTTCCTCCCCAGCGGCGGCTTCTCCGCCTCGGCCGCCCGCAGAGCGCGCTGCCCCGCGCGGAGCCGGGAGCTGCCCCGGGCCCAGGCGGCGGAGCCCGAGCAGCCTCTGCCCGCTCCCGCATTGTCTCCTCTCTACCAGCCCTGGGCCTTTGTGCCCGCACGGCTGCCCGGAGCCTAAAACTGCGTACAAGTTCGGAGCAGGCAAAGAAACCCAGGCTTGGACGAGTGCTCAACGCTCCGGAAAAAAATAAATATATATATATATCTATTACATTGAATTTTTAAAAAATAGAGAGAGAGAGAGAGTCAGGAAAAATAAGTCCATTGGTGGCAGAAGAGAGTGTAGTCAAAGTGGCAACAGTTTATTTATTAGCCAAAAATATATACTTTCTTGTACAATTTGGTTCACACATATGTACATTTTTTACTGTATATACAAAAAAAAAATTCGAGACACCTAATTCTCACTGGACTTCCAAAAAAAAAAAAAAAAAAAAAAAAACCTCACACACTCAGCTAATTCAGAGGAGAGTACAGAAGCGGTTTCTTTTCTTTTCTTTCTTTTTTTTTAATTTTAATATACGGACATGCTTACAAGTTGTAACTATACAGATTTTTTTACAATCATTACAACAACAATAAAAAAATTAACTATGATGATGACAACGCGGATAGAACCATAGCTGCATCAAGTTGGTTCTGGGGCCTGGAAAAAAATGACACAGAAGAAATATTTAATAGGTTTTTCTAGTCAGGGTTAGGTGGCACAATGAGCTTTAACTTTGGTTTGGGGTTGCTCGTCTCAATTAGAAAGAATTTCTAAATACCAAAACGTTCAGATGGTGGCTGTACCAAATTGAATAAGCTGTATGGTGAAATTGTGAGCCCGATACTTTTATTTTTATTCAGGCAACAGTGTCACTGATTTCAGCGGGAGCTTTGCCTGGGGAAGACAGGCAGGATCAGGCTCTGAAGTTGCTTATGTCCTCCCAGCTTTCCAGTATTTCCCGTTTCTTAAATTCTTCCTAAGGATTTATCCAGGCCTGATTTGTTTGCCTGCTCTATTTAAGAGGAAGGACAGGGATCACTCTTTTTGAAGCGTTGACCGGGGGTGCAATTAAAAAAAAAGTAAAAACAAGCGGTCAAGAAATGTGTAATGCAACTTTGCATTTCCTAAGGAATCATTGTCAAAGTCTGGGAGACTGAATTGCAAAGTCAGCTGTGAATGTGCTTTCAAAAGGATGAGAAACACCCCATCACCACACACTTGGTGGAAGATAAAAGTTGCTTCTTTATGACTGGGTGCTGCAAAGGGAACTAACAGTGGAGAAAAAAAAATCTAAGCATCTACAGCTCTCTCAATCTCTCTCTCTCTCGATATATATATATATATATATATATGTGTGTGTGTGTGTGTCTGTATGTCCTTAGGAGACTGAGGAAATAATCTCTTACCGCCTCTGAACTGGCTGGAAAGCTGTCTTTATTAACTTTTTCTCTACTTCCAAGGCACTAGATCGATCTAAAAAGAGAAGAAAAAAAGTGTTCCTTTATAACCCCTGTGTTTTTTTTCTCTCCATCCCTAAATGAAGCCATTGAGCGTTGTTTAGCAAGCTGCAAATAGGGGAGGCGGTGGCTTTGCTGGAGAAGGGACCGGCCAAGGAAAGTAACAGGGACTAGAGCAAGTCTCCTGGCCCAGCCTCCCGGCCAAGAGGCTGCAGCAAGGGCAGCCCAAGATCGCCCTTGGTGGAAAAGTCATGGTTTTGACATGACGTCGTGAGGACAAAAAAAGAGAAGAAAATACATCAAAAGCGGTCGTGGGGCCGTGAGGCCCGGAGAGAAGGCGCTGCCCCCGCCTGCCTTGGCCATCGCACGTGAAACCCGGAGCGAGCCCGTCGTGCCAAGCGCACCAGTCCGAGCCCCAGCACCCCCGGCCTGAAAACATCCACACGCACCGCGCAGCCAGAGCCAGCCCTGCCCGGGCCTGGGCCCTGCCGCCGAGCTAACAAAAAAGCAAGCAGAAAAGCCTCTCCCCTGGCAAAGCCCGTCGGGTGCAGGGAGCCAGCAGGCGGGTATCTGTCTAGCCAGGCCGGGCTGCTAGTGGCGGAGTCACCAGGGGTTGAAACCTTTCCTCTCCTTTACCCCCC
>NW_005842198.1:1455678-1457936 GCF_000455745.1 Alligator sinensis
GCTCCACGGCCTTGAGGAAGCGCTCGTCCGCGCCGGGCAGGTCCTCGAAGCCGTCGGAGCCCTCGGAGTCCGTCTTGGCGTCTGAGTGCAGCAGGTCGGCGTCCTGCAGCTCGTCCTCCAGCTCGTCCTTGTGGCTCTCGATGTTCTCGGTGTCGATGTTCTCCAGGTCGATCTCCTCCTCGTCCTCCCGCTTGTCCTCTTCCCCCTCGTGGTCGCTGCCGTAGGAGTTGCCCTCCTCGTCCGTACGGCTGCGGGGGGCCCAGGTCATTTTATTCTCCTTTTTGAGCCGCCTCCGGGCGTTGGCGAACCAGGTGGAGACCTGCGTGAGGGTCATCTTGGTGATGATGGCCAGCATGATCTTCTCGCCCTTGGTGGGGTAGGGGTTCTTGCGGTGCTCGTTAAGCCAGGCCTTGAGCGTGCTGGTGCTCTCGCGGGTGGCGTTCTTGGGCCGCGACGGGTCCCCGAACTGGTACTGCCCGTAGGGGTAGAAGGCGGGGTGGTGGTGCGGGAAGGCGGGGTGCTGCACTCCCGGGCCGTCCTTCAGCTCGTACTGGGCGCCCTGGAGCCGCACGGAGAAAGGAGACGAGAGCAGGTCAGGGCGGGGGCTCGGGGGCTTATTCCGGGCACGGGGCATCCCCCTTTAGGGTGCAACCACCCCTCCATCCCCCCGCCGGGCTGCTGGAGCGCTGTCCTGGACCCCGACCCCTTCCCCGCAGGGGGGAACGGGGGGGTTTGCTCCACACCTTCAGGCCAGTTCGGCACAGACTCGTGTAGTGCGGAGGGGGGACGGGACGGGACGGGACGGGACCCAAGCCCTGAAGCCCGGCCGGTGCGTGCGGGCCAGCAACTCCGATGTGACGTGCCGTGTTTATAAACACTGGCAGAGCCGTTCCGAGAGCCACAGCAGCACAGCCCGGACTGTCCGTTACCCCCCCCCCCCAACCCCGCCTGTTTGGGGTGGGTTATTTCATGTTATATTTTTGCAGCCTCCCCCCCCAACAAGCCCTGCGCGTAGACAGGAGCGAAGCCCCTGCCCGAGGAGGCGGCGAGGGGATAACCCGGAGCAGACTCCCCGCTCCCTTCCGCGCGGGGGAAACTTCCCCGGCCTGCCCGCTCTTACCTGCTCCCCCTTCCCACCCGCGCCCGCTCCTTCCTGCGCCGCTCCCAGGGCGGTCAGCGGGCAAACGGGGTTGAACTCCGTTCCCCCCCAGCCCCGTGGGAATCCGCCGGGAAACAATCCGAATCAATGCCCAGGAGCCCCCTGCTCCCCGGGCTGCCCCTGCGGCAGGACCCCGGAGGTAAGCGGGGAGACCCGCTCCCAGCCCCGCTCCCCCTGCTCTCGCTTCTACAAAGGCCAAAGTCAAGCGGGTTGGGAAACAAAAACCAGCCCCCTGAAGGCACCGCGGGGAGGGCGGGGGGCGCGGGAAGGAGCGAGGGGGTCTGTGTGGTCCTTACCAGCTGCGGGAAGATGGGGAGCTCGGCGGTGTAAGGCAGGAAAGCCCCGTATCCTTGAGCTGCCGCCGCCGCCGCGTAGGGCGCTCCGTACATGGAGGAGAGCACGTTAGAGAGCGCCCCGGACGGGGTGAGCTCCGTCCCGCTTCGGGAGCCGCCGCTCCCCTGCCGATCAGAGGGGTAAATCGGCCTGATATACTGGTAGCCCAGCTGGGGGAAAGACATGGTGGGGAGAGGGGGGCAGGGGAGGGGGGAAAGGAGGAGAGGGGGGAAGAGAAAAGGAGAGAGAGAAAGGAGAGAAAGTAGAAGGGCTGCAGGAGAGGAGGGAGCTGGCTTGCTCGCCCTTTCTGGCTGTCTGCACTTTTCAGTGCCTTCCGCAAACTCTTGCAGACCAGGGTGGGGGGGAGGGGAAGAGAGGGGTGTTCAAAAGGCCGTGGGCTTCCTCCTCTCTCTGCCCGCTGCTGTAAACGATCCGATCGCTTCTTTCTTCTCTCACTTTTCCTATTGATCTGAGTGGACCTAGGTCAGGTCCTAACAGATTGCCTGAGATTATTGGGACTCCGGGCTCTGATTGACATTTCTAGTCTCTCGCAAGCCCCTCCTATTTCTTTTAAGTCTCTCTCTCTCTCTCTCTCTCTCTCTCTCTCAAGCCCAGAGCTCTCTCCCTGGGTTTGTCACTAGCTTTTTTTTTCTAGATGTGTTTACTGACGTCGCGATCTTTTATTTGAGTTGCTTTCAAATCTCGTTTTAGCGATCGCCAATCAGTTCAGTGTTTTACAAAGGTTTAACCCTGCCCCATGGTTTTC
>NW_005842198.1:1457946-1460818 GCF_000455745.1 Alligator sinensis
CTTCTTTTCTCTGAAATAAAAGGCAGAGGAAGCTGGGGTTCTCAATTGTAAATTACATGGAGGAAGAGGAAAAACTTCTGACATTTTTAAAATAAAGCCCTTTTTTTCCCCCTTGCAGAATGTGCCATTTCCAACCTTCCCTAGGCTGGGTTTCCAGGGTTTGTTTTCTTTATTAAGATATTCCCTCCCCCCCAGCCCAGCCCTCTGCCCCGGCCTGCGCGTGGGTCCTAATATAGATTTAAAAGTCTATTACAGTTTTTAATTTGCATTTCCAGAGTCAGCTTGAAATTTTTTTCTATGCAGTGAATCTTTAAGGAGTTCTCTCCATTTTGCCTAGGCTAACAGTAGGCAGCTACAGTGGAAGAGCAAGTTAATTTTCTTCCTAATAAGGGACTTCAAAGAGTTGTAGGTCACAATTTTACATCAAAGGCAGAAAAGAAGGCAAATTAAAATCTTAACAAAGGAGAGACAGGAGCAGCCCTCTGGGCCATTAGTAAATAAGTGGTGTGAAAAAAGGGACAATGACAGACACTGGAATTAAACTCATTAACACCTTTTTGTCTTGGTGCGAAATCTCTAATTAGGAAATTTATGATCATTTTGCTTATTCCCTCTGTTCTGATTGACTCCAAGCCTTAGAAGGAAGTACCTGGTACAAGGAACATTTGCGGTGGGAGCAGTGGCACAATGTTCTGTGAAGCTGCAGGGAGAAAGTCAAACTACGTTTTAATTACGGGATAACCTTTTCTGTATCAACGCATTTTTGCATGTAGGGACCCCCCCCCCCCCCCCCCCCCCACCATTTGAAGCCAGCCTGCGAATAGTTTAGTGTTTTAAGGCGACTAAAAATACAATGAAACCAAAGCGTGCGCTTGGAAAGCACAAGTGTTTCCTGGCTTGTGACTGCCTTGCTGGAGGACTAGACTACACTGCACGTAAAAAGTTTATGCAACCTGTAGGGTTAAGAGTTTGTGGGGCTGAAGTTCTGAATTTTCCATTATTGATTCTGTAATGTAATTTAAAAATAGGTTATGAGTTTCCTCTTTCCGAGTTTCTACTTCGTATGCAGGAGTCTCTTTTAATCACATGTCCCATGTTTTTAAATACTCGGCGGATTTATTGCCATTAAAATATGATTCAGCTACAATATAATCACTATACCCACAGTATGGATTTTTATAACTACATTTCTTTAAAAATGAAATTCATGTCAGATTATACAGTTAAAGGAATCGACCTTGATAGCTTGCTATAATAAAACTATATCAGCTTGTAATAAATACGGATTATAGCAAAGCAAGCCCCAGAATTAAAATTCCCTGAATCAATATATGAAAATCTGTAGGAAACACCTCTAATCGTATTAAGTTCATCTTTATAGCATTTCCTATCTGCTAATCTAGTGCAAAAACAACTCTGGGTTGGAGGTATTTATTTTCTTCTATTCCACTCTGCTCTTGTAATAGGGGTTTATAGTATAATGTAATGGAGATAACAATATGACATTCAGTTATAGGTTTGTTTTTGTTTTCAATTCAAAAGGAAGTGGGAAGTGAATCCAATGTCCTTGTTTCTTTTAATTGTCTGCACAAGTAGCAAGACTTAATCGCTGCGATGCTGAGAAAGTTTGGGAATGCCTTGAAAACGGAACACGACTTATCACACACACACACACACACACACACACAGTATATACGAGGAGATAAAGGGACGAAAAGGTAAAAATAACCCGGGAGAACTGAATTATCATTTGACCAGTTCCTAGAAGGTCGTCCCTATCACTGGTATTTTATATCTCCAGAAGAGTCCGCTCCCCGCACAGGCACACACGCGGGATATTCACATGCACACACTTGGAGCCTGGACCTAACACTTTGTCTTTGGCTTCTCGTTTGACATCACTGCTGCTCATTTACGGAGTTTATAAAGCGGACAGGATTATTTTATTATCTCATCCCACTGTCTGGTGTCATCAAGATAGATTTTTAATCAACAATACAATCAATATAAGTTCATCCCTAACGGGGAAATACACGTGTCCGACATGGATTGGAACGCACTGATTCTAAGTCATGAATCCCATTAGCGGGGGGAGCCGAATGCAGCCCGCGGGAGGAGGCTGCCTGCACGCGGGGCTTGATTTTTAAGTGCATGTGAAAACTCACAAGGAAAAGACCAAGCTCTCTGCCCAGGTGAAACGGGGCTACAAGCAGCCCCCTTGTCTTCGATGGCGGGGAGGAAAGCCGCGGGGCTGGGGGATTGCGACGGGCAAATGCAAGAGTTGAGAGAGAAAAGCTGGGAGGCGAGAAGTGTCTGGATGGGGGTGGATTCAGGTCAGGGTGGGGGTGGATGATGGCTTATCCGTAGGCAGGAAACGCAGCCAGACCAAATGGACTGGAGGAGAGAACTGCGGAGGGTGACCCGCCTGTTAGCAGAGAGGTTCAAAAGAAAGGCGAAAAGTGGGATGGGGGTAGAAGGGCACAGAGCCTGTAGCCGAGGTGGGGCGGGGAGATGCTGGGCGGCCGACCATGGGGCACGGAGCAGCGCGGTCACGCTGCCAGCCTGCGGGACAAGGGCAGGCGGGCAGATGGAAGCCCACAAAGCGGGAGCAGGCGGGAAGCAACGGGGGACAGCAAGTGACGCCTGGATCTGGCTGCCCCGCCGCGGAGCAGTCTCTGCGGGGACAAGGGCTGAGGGCGCCCGCTGCTCCCGCAGGTCAGCGCCTTTCTCCGGGGGGAGCAGCGGCTGCAGTGCTCCTAGCCCGGACGGACACGTGTCTTCTGGCCGGGACCTGTCAGAGCTGGGAGCGCCGCTCCTGATTTATTACCCCCAGCAGCCCCCTCCCCAGCTCCGCTCCGCTCGGCCCCCGCCC
>NW_005842198.1:1460849-1462181 GCF_000455745.1 Alligator sinensis
TCGCGGAGCCGGGCGCGGCCGCTGCCCCGCACGCGGGACTCACGCGGTGACACGTTCGCTGTCCCCGGGGCGCCCGTGCCAGCGGGCTCGGGGCAGAGCAGGGGCTCGGCGCGCGGGAGCCAGGGCCGCAGCCTGGCGGGATGGATGCGGACGGCTGAGAGTTATTGGGAAGCTGTCAGAGGAGCTGGAAGTTTAGGCAGGATCTTACCTGGCTGTTTGAAGCCCCCTTTGCCGGCCGAACCGGGGCACTGCGAGCTGCCCACGCGTTTGGCGGCGCTCTCAGTCCACACGCGGGGAACACAGGAAAGGGGCAGAGCAGCGAACAAACAGGCGGGGGGGGGCAAAAAACACGTGGAATTAGGAAAAGGGGTTACAGCTAGAGAGGGGGAGAAAGAGAGAGCGAGAGAAGGCAAGATCAAAGAGCTGAGGAAAAGACTCTTCAAATTACACGTTTGAAGCTTTTCCATAATTCCAGGGCGACAGATAGATAACAAGCTGCACATTCCTTATCACATATGGAATCAATCTGAAAGGAGTCTCTTGATCAAAATCTGTTAATTGCAGTGACATGTGATTGGGAAAGAAAACACAATTAATGACCCTTCGTGTTACGGCTTGGGGAAGAGGCCACTGACACTTCGCGTTTTACAGCCCGCCGCAACTTCTTTTTTTTTTTTAAATTATTTGTCAACTCCTAGACGGAGCCGTTCAGCAAAGCCTCGCGTTTGTTTTGTCTCCTCTTCTCCAGGGCTTCCCCGGCGGGGGCGAGCGTGTGTGTATGTGTGTGCGCGCGTTTCCTTAAAGGTTTGGGGAGCTAAAATGATTTAGTGCCTTGTCTGTAAATCTAATGACCTAAGGTGAGAAAAAATACTTCATCTTTTATTATTCCCATTTGTGGTGAGCGTTACCAGGAAACAGCAGAACCCTTTTGAAATTGTAAATATATGTATCCATTTTAAAACCATTATGACCGAGATGTGTGGGGTTTTGGGGGGTTTTTGCCCCCTCCAAAGCGAAACGAAGAAACTCGCACTGCCATTGTAGCGCCCTCTGCCCATGGCCCGCTGACGGCTTCCTCTAGCCCTGACTCCTCACTTCGGAGGCATTTAGGATTTGTTCTCGAAAAGAGACCACGTTGCATTTTCCACGTCGGTGCCATCTACCCCGGGTAGGAGGGGGAGATAAAAAGGAGGAGGGCATGTTTCTGCGCGAGCTGTGAGCCCGCCACACGCTTTATAATATTAACAAAGGAGGGAGCAACATTTTTAAAAGCTTAACCCTGTCATTAGAAAGGTAATGGCTTTGTTTCAGGGAGGGGGGAGGGGGTAAGGA
>NW_005842198.1:1462191-1467191 GCF_000455745.1 Alligator sinensis
CGAAGTGAAATTAGTTAATAAGAAAATGCTGGCCAGAAGCTCTCTGGGCTTTTAAGTGCTCTGCAGGCCATTTAAGGAAATTGAATAAGAACAGACTCAGTTACCTGCGGACCCGAGTATTGTCTCCGGTCTACACAGAGGCGAGAAGGGAAGGATTGTGCCTGGGAGACCCAAAGGTCTGCAACCCGCCTGCTAGGGCAGGTCCTAAAAAGAAAGTCCCCTTTCTGCGCACAATAGACTGTTTTTTTTTGTTTAAAGCATACCAGACTCTAGTATTTACCACAAGGGGTTAAGCAAAGGTAAGAGGCCATTAGCAGATGCTTAAGGCTTCCAGGGCAGGTCTGAAAGGCAGGCTCTTTACCGCGCTGGAAAAACTGGCCCCTTGGTATTATTTTTTCTCTTTCATTTCTATGAGTTTTCCCACCATTGTGGTGCTCTGCTGATTTGTATTCGGAGTGGTGCCAGTAGGTCAGTTTATTGTGTTACCTAACTTCCTATCTGCTGCCTCGCTTGCTCGCTTTAAACTTTCTAGCCTTTTTGTTTAAGAGGTGATAATAAAACCTTTCCTTTGGCAAGCCGCTCATTAGAAACCCGCCGAACCCTGGAGGGACCTCAGAAAAGTGGTGCCCGGGAGTGAGGAGGTCGGAGAAGGCTTTTGTCCGAGGGCATCACTGCTGTGAGCCGCAGGAAACGCTCCTCTTCGGGGGAGCTCGTGATTCATATCTGTGGTTTGGCCTCTCAGGTGATTTATAATCTGCGAGCGCAATTCACTAATTTTATGCCAATATATTTTATGGGCACGGTTAGGCTTCCCGAGCCCCGCGGAATGAGCGGCTTTTGGGTCGTTTTGGTGTCAATTTAGTCCTTTCACTTCGACGCCCAGGGAGGGCGTTTTCCTGCCTCATAAAGAGGGGCCATTTGCCCACGGATGCCGATGGGAAAGTTCCTCCATCCATTTCCAGGGCCAGACTCCCAGCCCACGTGCGAGATGCGCCCTCACACGGAGCAGCAGCGAGCTCCCGGGCAGCCCCGGCCGGGCCCGATCCCGCCGGCTCGGCCCCCGATCCCGGCCGCAACCTTGATCCCTTCGGTGCCGTTGTGGATCTCAGCCTGTACCGCCCTGCCCCGCACCCTGCCCTTGCCCTTACCCTTACTTGGTGTGCGGTAGTCTCGAGCCAAAACCAAGGGCAGCCCGTGGCTGATCTGCGTTACTCAGGTTCACACGACTCCGCCTCTGTTAGGGCCAGTCCTGGTAGGGCCCCCAGCCCCCGGCGGCCACTTCCACGCGCGAGAAACCAGGGCAGAGCCGCCCAAGGCAAGATCCCTGCCTGGCGGGCTAGGTGCACTGCCCGGGGCAGCTGTGGCTCCTAGGGAGCTGCTCCGCGCAAGCACATTGCCTTGGTGCCCTCAGGCCCGGCACAGCCCCCTCGGCCAGCGGACTGGGTAGGTAGGCAGGCGGGCAGCGCCATCCCGAAGGCTACAGACCAGGGCAGTTTCCATTTTCAAAATCCTCCCTCGTCTTGGCCTCGAGATCCCCGAGCACAGCCTGACCCTTGCTGCCTGGGACGTTTCATCACTGCCTTCACGTGGGAGACACATTGCACGCGGCCAGCTGCCTCCAGACAGTGCAACTTCATTTATTAACTGAGGAATCAAGCTGCATTGAAGATAACCCTTCAGCGTCTTCTTCACCCCATCGTCTCTTCTGACACAAGCCTTAATTATGATTGTATTAATTAGTATTTGTTCAAAACAGTCCCTGCCCGGAAAAAGCCTACAACCTACATCTGCCATGTTCAGAAACGATTTCTCCATTAGCTGCAAGGTAACATTTACAACTGGCAACACCTAAGGTGTCAAAGCCCATAATCTTCCAGCCTGAGTTTTTCTGTCCAGTCAGCTCAGGAAGGATGTTTTTGAAGCCGATAAGAGACATTTAAATATCAAAGTCACTGTGCATGTGCGTATCCTGCCTAAACTTTTATAGTGGGATTGCATAACTGCTTTATTTGCTCTTCATCCCATAGATGCTGCTTTATATCAGTAACAAACAAGCATTGATTTTATGGTAAAGTCACTTTGGGATGGGAATGAGTAACTCCAGGCAGTGCTATCACTGTATTACATGGAAATGGCCCAGGTAACAAGATGAACATTGATTCAGCATTATGTTTGATCAATAATGAAATAAGTAACTTCAGGGCCAAATTAAAATGCAAGCTGGCTTAACGCTGCCAGCTTCTGGGCTAAGTGACAAGGCTAATTCAGCAGGGAAATGGCAATATTTGCATTAGAGGCTGCATCTGTTGTTTGGTAGAAGTGGTTGGATCCGCAGTCATGCCGTATAAAAGAGTTGCGGGGAACCTACTGGAAAGGCTTGTCCAGAAATGAGCGTGGTGCAAATGGTGGTGTCTGTGTCTGGGAATCCGGTGTATTTCCCCCAGATCGGGTTGTGCCCATGCAGGGATGGGAGAGTGTGGGCTGACGCTGCACTCGGGCTTTTGGAGATTACTGAGCTGAGATTCTTCAAGGCAGGATAACAGAAAACCACTGTTCTGTTTCCCAGCTACCCAGATGGTGTTAATATTTAGCAAAGGAAATATGCTTCTAAACCAGTATATGACACAAAGGACCCCTGCCCCTTCATTCTTCTCCCTTTCCCTCTGCCTTCCCTTCCTCCCACCCCCTGAACAAAAAGGGCTACAAGGTAAAGGATAGGGTTGGAAAGTGAGCCCCGCAAGGGAAGTGATTTAGGAGATGAGTGGTAGCGCAACCAAAGCCCCCTGTATTGGTGGCCTTTGCCCCAGTTTATCTTGCTGTTTTCTCCATGGCTAGTTTTTACAGCTCTGCCATCATTATTGAAACCGTGACACACATTGATTTCCAATACAGATTCTCGCCTTCAACCAGGTAGCGCAGACACTGGGACATGGACCGAGTTACCAAGTGTAAAGCCTCAGCTAGGGAGAGGCCAGAGGGAGAAGGAGAAATGCAGTCAATGGCCAGAATTTTAGGTGGGAGGTGGGATTCGGGTGTCATTGCAGGGTCCACCGCAGGCTGAGACCTGGGTGGGAGATCAGCAACTTCCCCAGTCTTGGCAATAAGGAGATATTATCATTCCTAAAGCAATGAGCATAGGAGGGACTATTTAGGCAGCCTGAGCTGTGCCTGTCTGTGTTGGGGCGGAAGAGGCTGTGTGGAGTCAGAGAAAGATAAGACAGGGCTGTTTGCGTGTCAGAAAAATGAGATCTCGACCCAACTAGGGAGGCAAAACAGCGCGTCAACATTGCTTCTCTCCCACCCACCAACACTTCCCCCAGGTTCATGCCATGGGAATAATCTGGGACGTAACTGGTCGCTTAATCACTTTGGATGATTAAAGAGCAGCGCTCCACACTGCCGAGACCCTGGAGCACCAAGAAGTCAAGTGCACCATACATCTGATCTTTACAGGGATGCTCCTAAAATCGGAGAGATCTTTCTTTGGGAAACCAGCCAACCCAACCCAGCTTGCTTCAGCTTCACCCTTTCACCAGGTTTACCTCTTCTCGGTTCCAGATGCTCTTGACACCACTGGGGGAGGTCTGGCTCCTGTAGGCTGAGTTCTGGGTCTCTTATCCACGCCTCATTTTGGAACTACTAGTGCAAAGGCAGGATTTGTGATCAGTGCTGAAACTCGACCCTTAAATAGACTCTACTGTGCTGCAGTTGCCATAGGAAGAAATGATTGATGTGGGGGATGAAAGATTTGCTTAAGGAGTCCTCAGTCATAGGAAAAATGGAGTGCAAATCACCTTCAGAAAATGAACTGGCCTGGTTTTAAACAAATAAAGACATGTGGCTGCAACCCCCTCCACACCATGGAACTCAAATGCCAGTGAAAGGGGCATAGACTAGAGAGGTGCAGTCACCTCTGCTTGTATTGCTGCTCACCTCGGCCTGTTGTGTAGTTACTAGTTAGGGCCTCTCCTGACTGTGGGAGAAAGGGCCTTGTGTGGGTAGGATGTGAAAAATAATCACTTACAGGACCCTACACTAATCTGACTCCTTCCTCAGACAGCCAAACCTGTCCTGGACTTCAAGGAACTCAGGCAGGCTGAGGCCTTGCTCATCCAGGCTCTCCTATCACCTGAAAAACCAAGCAGGATCCCAGGGTCTCAGTGCTCTCCATAAACATGAAAATTCCCACTGAGGACAGCAGGAGAGGGCCCATGAAATAGCATAGTGCTGTGCTGGGGTGGGGATCTAAGGATGGGGCATCTGGAGAACTGAAGCTTCCCTTAATAATGAGGAAAAGGGAGGCATAAGGGGAATGCCAGAGCTTGCTGAGGCTCGGCAGAGAGAGCAGAGAGCAGCTCCGGGGGTTGGGCCGCTGGGGCTGGTTTCTGAGAGCTACCCAGGAGTGTGGCTGTGGCTCTCATCAGGGAGGCTATTCGGTCCGGAGGAGGGGGGAGAATCCATTGCCTCTCTAGGGGCTTCAGGCCTTGCAGAGGACTCTGGAGAGCGCAGGTCAGAGTGCTGCCTTTGCTCCTTCTCCGTCCTGAGCACGAGGTTCCCAAGACGAGGGGACAGAGAGGTGGCTGCGGTTCAGCCCTGGTCAGTTCTAGCACCTTTCAGGCGTCCGGGCTGGTGCCATTGCCCCGTACTGCCCTTGCGGCCCGCAGCACTTCCCGCGGGGCCGGTTTGGTCCGCGCCCCCCGCCCGTGCACGCGTCCCCCGAGGCCGCTGCTGCTCCGGCGGCCCCGCGGCGTGTTCAGAGCCCCCCTGCGCGGGCTCGGCACGGCTCCTCCGCCGCCTTTCCTTCCTTAAACAGGTCAAACGCGATCGTTCAGCGCTATTGATCACATCAAAGGCTTGCGACAGGGAGCCGCTCAGCGTCCGGGCTGGGCCCCGGGCAGCTCGCCTTGCAGCTGGGGGCAGAGGCAGGCCAAAGCCGGGGGGAGGATGGAGGCAGGGCCTGCAGGAGAGGCAGCGAGCTGGGGGCCGATCCGAGCTCCCCG
>NW_005842198.1:1472191-1479785 GCF_000455745.1 Alligator sinensis
AGTAACTCTCTACTCTGTGTTGATAGGGCTATTAGAATCTGGCCTATACAGTTATTGGAGATAGCCTTGCTGGATGCTGAAAAGAGGAATCTAGCCTTAATGTAGATTTAATAGTCCTCAGTCTAACAAAGTACTGTTAGCACCTGGGCAATCTCATTGAAGTAACACACAGGATTAAGGGGGAAATTCAATGAAAGACTTAGTTGCCTAAAAATTAGGCATCATCCAGCCCATGGAGCAAAATTCATAACCTTGTAACCAAGAACACCTATACAGTGTATGAGGAGAGCTCAGTGCCTTAGACTGGAGTCCCAAATAGCCACCATGCTTAGCAGAGGGCTGCTTTGAGTGAGAGCACAAGGTTTTATCTCCAATTTTGCCCCACTTTGTGGTTTAGGTGCTTCACTCAGCATGGCAAAAGAGGCACCTTTCACTACACAGGAATCACAGCCCAGAACCCTCCAGGCCCTTAGGGAATTTTACAATCAAATAGTATGGCCCCCACAGAGGTGAGGTATCTCCAGGGCTAGGTGCTGGCTGAATAGGTTTTTCAGGATTGCAGTTTTGGATTTAGGCTGCTAATTTCTGCTTAAGTCACAATTGAAGAACCAAAGTCATTTTCTTGGACCTGGCTTTACATGTCTTGTAATACTGGGGCCTGAGGCTGTGGATTAAGAGAAGTGGTACCTTGATATCACCTCATCAAACAAACACAAATAGATGTAGAAGGTGTATATTTAAATGCCTTGTAACCCTCATTCTACATGAATATCCTTTGCACTGCTATTGCCAGAAGTCCTTATTCAGGCAAAAAATATCATTGCAATTCAGAATCAAAACTGGAATCTAGCCTGAGCATCTGATAGTAACCCACCTCTGTTTCTGCCTGACTCAGTGGCTTGGATACAATCCTTAGGCTTCTTATTAGTTCCATCCTCCAGATCAAGAGTTTCAGTAGTTGCCTATCTCATATGGGTGCCATGAGACTTACTAATTATTATTAGAATCATAGAATCATAGAAAATTAGGGTTAGAAGGGACCTCAGGTGGGCATCTAGTCCAACCGCCTGCTCAAAGCGGGACCAACCCCAACTAGATCATCCCAGCCAAGGTTTTGTCTAGTCAGGTCTTCAAAACTTCCAAGGATGGAGATTCTACAACCTGTCTGGGTAACCTGTTTCAGTGCTTTACTACCCTCCTCTTGAGAAAGTCTTTCCTAATATCTAACCTAAACTTCCCATGCTGCAACTTGAGACCATTGCTCCTTGTTCTGTTATCTGCCACCACTGAGAACAGTTTAGCTCCATCCTCTTTGAAAGCACCCTTCAGTAGGTTGAAGGCTGCTATCAAATTCTTCCCCCCCGTCACTTCTCCCCCCCCCTCCATCTTCTTTTCTGTAGACTAAATAAGCCCAGTTCCCTCAGCCTCTCTTCATAAGTCATGTGCCTCAACCCCCTAACTGTTTTTGTTGTCCTCTGCTGGACTGTCTCTAATTTGTCCACTTCCTTCTGTAGTGGAAGGTCCAAAACTGGACACAGTACTCCAGATGTGGCCTCACCAGTGCTGAATAGAGGGGAATAATCACTTTCCTTGATCTGCTGCCAATGCTCCTGCTAATGCAGGCAAATATGCCGTTAGCCTACTTGGCAACAACAGCACACTGTTGGCTCATATTCAGCTTACTGTCCACTGTAACCCCCAGGTCCTTTTCTGCAGAGATGGGATTTAACCAGTCAGTCTTGAGCCTGTACCAGTGCATGGCATTATTCTATTCTAAGTGCAGAACTTCACACTTGTGCTTATTAAACCTCATTAGATTTCTTTTGGTGCAATCCTCCAATTTGTCGAGGTCTAATTTGTTTATAAATGATTTTACCTTCTATAATATTTAAAGAGAGGGGCATGCTAGGCTTTCTGTTTTGAACAGTGCAGCATTTGCTCTGGTAGGTTATTTTAATTATATTTCTCTTTTTGTACATCTGTTTTGTTATGTTAAACTTTGCAAGAGGTTAAAAATGTGCTACAATTTTGAAGGCAAAAATGACAAATTGCTAACTTCTTTATCTTGTTATTTATTTGGGGTAAGGAATTTTCCAATGGGTAGAGCCCCTCCACTGGACTGGCCCAATAATGCTGGAGGGGACCTTAGAGCTGAGCAGATGGAATAAATATAACTGCATCCACAGTGCCTTGTTCTGTAGAAGGCTCTGCAGCATGGTCATTTTGTTTCCTCCAGGAGGCCCTTTCATATAGTAGTTTGCTGTTGAGAATGGCTGGAAGGGACAGTGTCTGCTGAGATGATTCCATGTTTGGACATTTGCTCTGTTGCACCTCTTACCTACTGGCTCAGCTTTCTGAAGGATGAGCTTATCATCTCCATGACCTCCTGGAATAAATGGAAGCAGAGAGCTCAACAATCCAAGTTTGTTTCCAAACTCAGGTCCCCTAGCATGAATTCAGTGTGCTTCCATGCTGCTGACTCAAGTCTGTTAAAATAGATTTCCTTTATAAATGTGTAAGGGTAATGTGTAATTATGGGAGTACTTGTTGTTCCAGGACAGCTTATACTATCCCTCCCTGGCCTCCTAGTTGCTCTGGTTGCAATTTAGTACAAGTGGGAGTGTAGAAAAACAGTTCAACCTGAAGCTGATGTCATATGCACTTCAAGTAGCAGTCAACAGGAAGTGATAAAGAGGAAAATGGATCAGACCCACTCTGTTCCCACTGCCATCAAGTAAGCAACTGTTTTCAGCTGGCCTGACCTCTCGTAGGGCGATGCACACTGTTCAGGTGTACAGAAAAAAGGGGAAGATTACACTAAGATCACATGAAATACATTTTGGCAGTTAGCTAGTAACAGTATTTGGTTTGAACTGTTTGCATCATTCATTTTTCCCTAGACTCAGTCTATCACCAACACAGTAGCATGAAGTAAACAAATGCACATGGCTAACAAGCATGGTGTGTGCAATAGAGAGGAACTGTTTCCATGTAAGGAGAGAGAAACTGGTTAGACTAATGAGTGTAAACTGCTATGCTTCTACACTGTTGCTCAAGGAAAGGAATACAGTAGAGTAAAGGATTTGATTTTGGGTTTGATACTTTTCATAATGCATAAATCTCTATATATACATACATATAAGTGAATTCCTTCTGTGTTCATCACTTTGATTTTGTCTTATGTGTATACCAACCACATTTTAAGCATAATTATCACCAATATATTCTGGGGGAAAAGAAACAAACTTGGCAGACTCTTAACTGATTTATTATTATTGCTTTGTAGGTCATTTTACAGCAGTTGAATACACACATATAAAACAATCCCTTCTGCAAAGAACCAACAATCAGTTCAACTAATACAACTAAAAATTCAAATGCAGTGGACTTGCATTTGAATATTAACTCAGATGTTGCAGAACTGTTGTTAACAGTTATTTCTTGTATTACCATAGCACTTAGAGACCCCAGTCAACCTCAAGTCCTCTTGCATGAGACTCTGTAAACATATAAATAATAAAAAACAGTCCTGTTCTAAATACCTTAATTGTCGCAGAAGACAAGATACAGTGGGCACGTCTACACATCTGTATTTACTGTGCAGTAACCAACATTACTACACAGTACAGGCATGTGTCTATACATGCACACCTGTACTGAACAGTAAATATGGCGACTTACGCTGCCTTGAGTGTAAATTTGATACCTACTTCATTCAGGTATCAAATTTATGCTTGATGCGTTACTGCACAGTAACTCAGGGCGCCTCCCTGCTACATCTGCTCAGCCACTAGGGGGCCAGCCTGAGCCCAGCCCCAGGGCTCGTGGCTGGCTGCCTCTCCTGGCTTTAGTGTGGGACTAAAGTTAGACCCAAGGGCTGGCAGCCATGTGGCTGGAGGCTGGAGCTCCCTCTGTTGGTCACAGAGGCACATGGCCGGCTGCTCTGACCTGAGACTAAATTTAGTCCCAGGTTGCCTGCACGTGTAGACACTGACATAATTCCCGCTTACTGTGCAGTACATTTAATCTGGTGTAAATGCACATGTGGAGACGCCCAATGGGTATGTAATGTGTGGCTCCAAACAGAAAAGGCCAATATAGTATTAAAGGATCCAGCTATCAATAATAAGGTGCTTTATGACAGAACCAACCATTTCCTTAGCTAGCAAAAGGCTATGGAACTCCAGGTGATCTACTGAGTTCAGGATCATACCGCTTAGATCCAGAATCAACCGAACAGGATCAGGCTGAAGACGGAAAGTTACAGAAATGTATGTTTCCAAGATGTTTAGTAAGAGAATAATCTTTAACATTTCCAATGAAAAGACATGGTATGTAACTCCCAGATCACTTAATGAAACAATTCAAGCCTATGGATATTTGAGAAATACTAATCTGCATAAACAGTAACAAAATAGACACACAGAAACAAACATGAGGAAAATCAGTTTTCAAACCAAATTAACCACTTTCTGTATTTCTGTTGTGGGAAGTGAAGTCTAGAATTTTGACAAGGTGCCTGATGCCTTCTATAAAATCCCATTTTAATCGGTGATGACAGTTTGACATTTTTCCAGCTGCTTAGAAGCACTAGACAGTCAAGTATCTCAGTAGGGCATGGGTTGGCATGCTGGGATATGTGTAAGCTTTAACTTTCCTCCCACTCATTGACTTATGATGGGTATTCAAAGAACAGGGGGAAAAAAAGCTTTTTGCAGGTTTCATACCAGCTTATGCCATCTGTGTTCTGAGTCCTGTCTTGTAAAAGTAAAGTCTTCTCTTTGAAACTGTAACCAGATGCTGCCACCGAATATTATCATTCTTAGTAGTTAAGTGAGGATTTTTTTTTTAAATAAAATGCCCTGGTCAATTCTGAACCATTTTTGGTGCCTCATACATATAAGACAAATAAACAGCAATTAAAACACAGTTTAAACTGCAAAACAATATGGCAAGAGCCTAAAGGAAATTACATCCATTTAAATATGCAGGGAGGGGCATCAATCAAAATGGAAAAGATCCTGTCTAAAAATGGCAGTTGCATTAGTCTTTGTAAATTGGGGAAGGATGGGCTAAAGCATAAATGGGACCAAATTTTACAAGACAGGTGCTTGCAAACATAGGCATGGTGGTTGAACTCTTGAAGGGTATTGGACATAAAGAGACCTTGGTGTATGAGACCTCCTGTCTGAAACAGGGCCTGGCACAAAGTCCCCTGACCTCTGAAGTTCAGTGTGTAATTTGTTCTGCCTTAGAGTTAATTCTTTCTCAGTAGGTGGTGTTGTGCAAGATGGGGAATGGCAGTTGTCTGGTGTGTGAGGCAATTTTTTATTCATTTAGCATATTCTTTCTTACTACATCATATTTAAGCCCTTGACCTAATGTACAAGGCCCACATAGTCTGCTTTTATGTACTTGCATGTCTCTTCATTATTTCAGCACTTCATATTCTTAATGCCTTTATCCTCACAGTGGCTAAGTACAGAGGTTCAGAAAGCTCCTGGTGGAAGCACTCTGACTATTGTGCTTTACTTAAACATGGTAAGTTAGAGCTTGAGTGAATGAAACAGACAGTTGCTGTTCAGTGGGGGGTGCTTGGAGCCTGCCCCCACTGCCCATTGTGGATGTTCCTGCACACCTCCCAGGAGGATGCCGGAGTGGCTCCTCTCCCCAACCCTCCCAGCCTCCCCCCACCAGCTGGCGAGTGTCAGTAGTGGCAGGGGATGGGGGAAGAGACCTTGGATCCCTTCCCCTATACCCCCTACGCTCAAGCACTGTAGGACTGGTGCTGCTGTGGGGAGAGAAATCCTGGACCTCTTCCCCTGGGGCCCCCCTGGCTGGGCAGCCCCAGGTGAAAGGGGTCTGGGCTCTGTGTCTTCACAGCAGCCCAGGCCAGGTAGTGGTGCACCGTGAGGCTGGAGCTTCTGTAGGGAGAGAGACCCTGGCCCTTTTTTCCCTGTGGCCCCCAGGCTGGACTACAGTGCACTGTGGGGCCGGGGAGCTGTGGGGAGAGAGCCCCCTGATCCTGTCCTAGCTGGTTGCAGTTCATAGTTGGCTAGAGGGAGGCAAGATTCAGGTCAGTGACAACTGAGAGGTCAGGGCCAGCTTGGCACTCGGGAAGAACAAATGAGCTCTGCCCAAGCCTAGAGTGTAACCCTGCACAACTCCACCTGGGATGGCAACAATTAAGCCCTAAGTTAATTCTTGATGGGATCTGGCTGGGATCTAGACATTTGATAAAGCACTCTAATAGAAAATGCTTTAGTCTAATACCTTATCCACAAAGTGCCATGAGTTAGAGCCTGCTCCCCCCTGACCCAATAAATGTTTGCCTGCTGGGTTGATGGGGGAGAGGGCCAGGGCTTGAGCCCATCTGCACCAGCCCTCCACCCTTCTCCCCAGCCCTGCCCTCCCTACCCCCAGCTTCAGGGCTGTCAGCAGGGGGGGAAGGGAGGAGGAGTGGGAGCAGCAGGCAATAATCCAGCAGCAGGGAAAGGGGCCTGTGAGATGAAGGGGCTCCATTCCACACCCCCAGCTCAAACCAGGCAAAGCCTAGCTGGCAGCTGTGCACTGTTCCCTCTCCTTCCCCCTCCCCCTGTCCTTGCCTGCTGACAGCCCCGCAAAGGCACTAAAAATTAACCCTCTAGATCTAGGAAACACAAGATCCCTAAGGTTATCTGTTCTATAGAGCCCTCAGCTGATAGCTGATTGGACAAGGGTTAATTGTTTGTGTGTTCAGCCATTTTAAAAGTGCTCTGCAGCCATGCACATGTGTTATGCCATGGCCATAGGTTGTTTTCAGGGCCCTGATTGGGAAAAAAAATGTAGCTTGTGTAAGCACCCTTAGAGCATGATCTGCCACTTTTAAAGTGCCTTAAGAGCCATGAACATTAGGACTGTGCGAAGCTTTGGTCCCTGATTCAATCTGGTGAAGATTCGGCCTGATTCGGTGGCCGAATCTCTGAATCTGAATTGAATCAGAGGACCCTTTAATCTCTCGGAATTGAATCAGAACCCTCCAAATTGATTTGGAGAGATTCAGAAAGATTTGGCAATTTGGACATAGACACAGCTTTAAATGTTTTTTCTACATATCTCTAGGTACCAGGTGGCTCATGAATGCAGTGATGCTGGGGCGCATGGAGTGTCCCACAGAAGCACGGGGGGCTCCCCAGCATGGTGGGGTTCGCCGCTGAGCATATGGAGGGCCCCCCTGTACTCCTGTGGGACTCTCCATCCTCCCCAGCATCGCAGCATTCATGAGCTGTGCCTGGTGCCCCAAGGTATGTAAAAAAACATTTAAAGCTGTGTCTATGTCCAAATCGCTGATTCTCCAAATCAGCATCGAATCTTCAGATTTGGATTTGGCCAAATCAAATTGGGGACAGTGATCCAAATGAACAAATCGAATCACTGTCCCTGATTTGGGCCAAATCCGAATCAAATAGGATCCGCTTCGCACACCCCTAATGAACAACTGTTCAGTTATGGCTTTAGAGTGCTTTCTGCATGTTTAAGGTTCAATAGATGCAATGTCTGTACCTAGCCAATATGAGGTACACCTGTTCTAATAGCTTCATTTAAGAGATGGGAC
>NW_005842198.1:1479795-1492887 GCF_000455745.1 Alligator sinensis
TGTCCAAGGTGTCACAGAAAGTCTGTGGTAGAGACTGCAATGACTTGAATCCAGCTCTCCCATGTTCCAGCCTATCATTCTAGGCATCCGGCCTTGCATCTAATTACATCTCTGCTCTTTTTTCTTCTTATTTCTGCAGTATACTTTTCCTATGCCTTTTGCCTCATTATTCCTATCATCTTCCTTTCTTTCCGTTTCATAATTTCTATCATTTTCTATCTTCACCATGTCCCTGTCCTCCATTTTTCTTAGATGGTATGTTCTTTAGGCAGGAACATGTTTAGTCTATTACACAGTGGCTACATCTCTATGCATGTGCTTAACTGCAGAGTAGACTAATTAGCTGTGGAGTAAAGTGTCACCATCTACACATGTGAAGGTATTAGGAAGCAGTAAACTAATTAACACTGCTGTTATATCAGGGGTGGGCAAAATGTGGCCTGTGGGCCGGATGCAGCCCACCAGGTCATGCTATCTGGTTCACAGGGCCCCTAAAAAATTTTAAAAATTTTGGTTGGCTGCCTGTCATGTGGCCTTCAATGGCTTGCCAAAACTCCATAAGCGGCCCTCCGCCCGAAATAATTGCCCATCCCTGAGTTAGATAGTATTCTCCAGGACAGTACTATTTTATGCTGGGGTAATTTACTGTGATTAAACACATGTGTAGATGCTGATTGTGGACATAAATTGTGCCTGGTCAGCAGAACCAGTCAGGGGCCAGACTCCTGCTTGGTGCTTAGCCACATGGCTCCACACTTTCAGCACCCTCATACCCTAGCCAGCCCCTCTGCTGCCCAGTGCTGTCACCCGGAGTCCAGGGCTGAGTGACCCTGGCAAAAACTGCCTTGCCTCAGCTCAGATCGTTGCTGTCCTGGGTATGTGTGTAGATGCTGTGCCCAGGAGTAGTTTACTCTGGCTCAAACTGCTCTGGAGTTAATTGTTTTGAATTAATTGCAGGTGTAGATGCAGCCAGTGTGTAACTGCACACTGGGTGTGCCTACATGAGACACTACATTTCTGTAGTGATGTGCCATGGTGACATAGTGTCAGTAGGCACAAATCATCATGCCACTGCTGTTGCAATGAGCTCCCTGGCTATAGCACTTTGCTAGAGCGACATAGCTGCTAAAAGTAACTGTGGGCTGCTGGGACAGTAACAACTGTGCTGTGGAGGCACATGTAGACGCACCCATTGTTATCTATTTGTATTAGTGGTAATGAACAGTAAGAATAAACTAAAGTGTTTGATTATCAAGCCATAGGAACAGGGCTGTGCACCTACGATCAATGCTGCATACCTAATCTGCATTCATAGTTACTACAGTTACATACAGAAATATCCATTTTTCAGCTTGATATAGACACCTAATCACATTTATGATGATCATGTATGTTGATCATGAAAACTGTCTAAATAGTTTTTATAAATATTGGTCTTCCATCCTAGCCCCTATATTTGCTGCTGCTATCATTATTCTTCTTATTAACAATATACATTACATTGCAGAAACAATTATAGGCACAAAATTTGCACCTGAAGAACTAGAGCTTGCTTTTTAAAAAGAAGCTCATTATATTTGTTGTATTTGTTTTTCTGTACTGAGCATATTTTGTTTAAAAATTCACTTGTTTTATGCAACAGAATGCATGAAAAACATGACATTAAGATCAAGGAGACAGAGATCTAATCACAATGTCAATGACTTATTTACCAATGTTTTCTCAGCCATGTTGTTTTTTTAATTTCTACAGGATATCCTTTTCCTTCAAAGTCTCCAGAAATTACAAGACATGCCGCTTTTATGGGGCCATTTGTTAGGAGACTGACAAGGTAAATTAGTCAAATAAATGCTGCTAAATTCATACGGTACCTGCTATTTAAGTTGCTTAGTTTGCATGCAAATGTTCTATTTTAACACACAATCACTCTCTGAAATGATTTGTGATATATATCTGTCTCTATTTAAATAATACGGGCAATCTGTTTCAAAGTATTTTGGATGTTTTGCACAGTAGAAGAGATTATTCAGTTTTAGAATGAAAACTCCACTAGAATTATTTTTTACTTTTAATTTTCTGCACCACAAAATGGCATGGGAAAATTAAAAAAACAAAAGAGGGGGAAGGGGGTCGGGTGGGGAAATAGAGAGAGAGAGAGAGAGAGAGAGAAATCACAAGTCCTTTATTTGAAAATATTGATTCTGGTGATAATTATCAAAGATTTAGCTCCTCTGACATTAGATGAATCATTAAACATGTCCCCTAACTCATAAATCCAGCCACTAATGAAAATCTGCAAGAGTGAACTCTGACAGAAACTTTGGTGTGTGTATGTTTTTAAATGTGGTTGCAGCAGCATTAGAACTCTCCAAATCCCTTGGGTTCTAAAGATGATTAATGATAACAAAGCTTCCTCCATTGTGTTAGCAGATAGGAAGGAAGGAAGAGTACTCTAAAAAGAGAGTGCATAGAATCTGTGAGTACTGAAGTTCAAGAGTAAAGTTTAACCCTTGAAAACAACTGCTAAATTTTTTTATGCAGATGAAAGCAGGATGAAATCAATTTTCATCATCTTCAGAAAATTAGCCATTAACAGCTTTATACACAAAGTACATTAATGGCTGGGAGGAAGTCATTGTACTGAGATTTAGAAACATTTTCAAGTGATTTGGACTGGTTATACTCTTGTAATTTAGCAAACAGCTAGGCACACCCACAATCCATTTAGGCTGAGCTTTTGAAATATTTTAGAGATTTCTGCTAATGGGTTTTCCCTGTGGGCAGCATTACCAACTTGATTATACAGGTTTTAAGAAACTCTCCTAGGAAGATTCTTTTTCATCATAAGTTTCAACATTGACCTGCTACACTAATGCAGCATTTTATTTTCCAAGAAAGAAAAAGAAAATTGAATATTTCATAATAAGTGAGGGATTATGGTTACATTTTTCCATATAGGAAACTTATCATGTCTAAGGGGCTGTTCAAGCCCCTGAGCTTGACATTCCTGGCATTCAGAAAGGTGGCTTGAGTGACATATTCCCTCCCCACTGGGCATGGATGACTGGTGTCTCCTGAGTCAGGGGGGGCACTGGCCCCCCCAAAAAGCCAGTCAGTGACCCCGGGGGGGGGGAGGGGGGAGGCGGGAGTCTCCTGCGGCTGATCACACCAACCCAGGAGTGGCGCCGCTGACACTTCCGGGCATACCATTGGCACTTCCAGGTGGGTGTGATTGGCCATGGGGGACCACAGGCATCACTTCCCCTCATGCCCCCACTCCCTGGCCAGTGCTCTCAGGTAGGGGCACCAGCACTCTCACCTGCCCCCCCCCACCACCTGGGAATGCTGTCAGAGGGTGCACCCCTATGCACCTCCTATATATCACCACTTTCACTGGCTGCATCTACCCAAGATGCTTTACTGTACAGTAGCATAGTTTACTGTGCAGTAAGCATGTGCCATACACCCAGGTTTTCCTGGACAGGTCCTCTTTTTGAGTCCTCTGATCTCCGTCTAGGTGGGTTTTTCAAATCTGACCAAATGTCCAGGTTTTTGCTTTGCTCTGCTGGTGGGAGCAGAGGGAGGGGTAATTGTAGGCAGGGAGCAGCACGTGTGTCTGGGTACACCCCGGGAGCTGCAGGCAGGTAGGTCTGGGTTGGGGTGCTGGGGTTGTGGCAGGGCAGGGGGCAGAGTTGCCTCCCCCTCCAGTGGGGCAAAGGGATGGGTGCCTTTTGAGGGCTCTCTAGGCATAGTGTGGTAGCCCCATTGCAGGGCAGGGGGTGCCACAAGCCTCCCCTCCCTTTCCCTCCAGCCAGCATTGGGGCCGGATTCACTCCGAGCCACTGCGCTTTGGCCATCAGGATGAGGGCAGCTGGGGCCCCTCTGGCAGGGCTGGCGGGGAGCAGGGAGCTGAGGGTCAGGAGTGAGGGGTACCAGCATGTTTCCTGCCTAGCTGCATGATCACAGAGCTGAGCAGGGAACAGGCTCTCCAGCCCCCGCTCCATGATCATGGAGTGGGCACTGAGACCTGTCCTGGTTGGGGCAGGCCCCAGCCCTGTGCCTTGATCAGGTGAACAAGGCACAGGGCTTGGAAAGACCTGCAGGGGTAGGGCAGGTCCCAGCCCCCTGTCCCAACCACTGGTGGGATAGCTAGCAGTGAGTGGATCAGGAACCTGCTGCTGACTTGCAGCTCTTTCCAAGACCCCTGCCCCCTAGTGGGGAGCTGGGGCCAGGAGGTCTCTGCTGCCAGAGCAGGGGGACATTGTTGTCACCCCAGCAGCAGGCAGGCCCTTAGGTGCAGGGTGCAGTGTTCCAGCCCCAGGCAGGAGACAGCTATCTCCTGGTCCAGTGCTCCCTGCCAGTCCTTGGGCTAGCACCCAGGAGAAACCTAGAGATCTCCCTGGTGGCAGCAGGGGCCCATTTCAGGGCCCCAGGAAGCAGGAGCAGTTTGCTGTCATTAGTAGCAAATCTGCTCCCGCTTCCTTGCATGTGTGGACGCCTGCCCAGGAGTGTTTATTCATGAGTAGTTTTCTGACAAGTAAACTGCTCCCAGATCATATGCATGTGTAGACACACCCACTGTGACATATTTTCCCCCAGTACTCCTTATTTTCATGGTCCAAATGTGGCTAGGGGGGGGAGTTGGGATGGGCTCTTGAGTAAGGACACCTACTTAGGCCCTGAGGAATTTCAAATAAGTTAATGCAACTCCTGGTTGTGTTAACTCTTACATGTACCAGCTGTCCCAGTGAAGCTGGAGGATGCTGGCAAGTGTGATTCCAATTTGCCATGGAAGTACAAGGCTTCTGCATAGATAGACCTTGCCGCCCCCAGATCCAGAAGGTTCTGCCAGGGTTGAATGTAGCATTTAGTATTTTCTAAGAGCCCTTTTAATATTCCATACTACTTTTATTGTATAATGTGTTAGAACAGATTTTGTTATCCTCACAAGAACTCTATTCTACATTCATTGTGCTGGTGCATTTTCTATTGTTTCTTTTGTTGGCATCAAGTTTGAAGAGATTCATTAAGATATTACCCATGGAAAACTAATGGATTGTTGGAATGGTATAGGGTTGTTTCATAGTTTCATAGTTTCAGGGTCGGAAGGGACCTAATAGATCTTCTAGCCCGACCCCCCGCCAGGGCGGGAGAACAACCCAAAAAAAACAAAACAAAACCACTCACCCTAAAAACAAAAACGGGACTCAAATGAGTCCAGCCAGGTAAGTATCCAGCCTCTTCTTAAAGATCCCCAGGGTAGGGGCCAGCACCACCTCCCTTGGAAGTTGGTTCCAGCTCCTAGCCGCCCTAACTGTGAAGTAGTTTTTTCGGATGTCCAATCTGTACCTCCTCTCCATCAACTTGTGCCCATTATTCCTTGTTATGCCAGCAGGGGCTAGGGGAAACAGCGTCTCCCCCAAACCCTTCTGGTTCCCCCTAGTGAGTTTATAGACGGTCACCAGGTCCCCCCTCAGCCTTCTCTTGTGGAGGCTGAATAGGTTCAAGTCCCGCAGTCTCTCACTGTAGGGTCTGCCCTGTTGTCCCCGGATCATGCGGGTGGCCCTCCTCTGGACCCTCTCCATGTTGTCCACATCCCTCCTGAAATGGGGCGCACAGAACTGGACACAATACTCCAGCTGCGGCCTGACCAGCGTCGCATAGAGGGGGAGGATCACCTCCCTGGCTCTACTCGAGATGCACCTGTGGATGCACGACAAGGTCCGGTTAGCCCTGCCAACCATGACCTCGCATTGTCGGCCCATGTTCATCTTGGAGTCAATAATGACACCAAGATCCCTTTCCGCCTCCGTGCTCTCAAGTAGGGAGCTCCCCATCGTATAAGTGTGCTGCTGGTTCCTACTACCCAAGTGCAGCACCCTGCACTTGTCCGTATTGAAACGCATCCTGTTCCTGTCTGCCCACCCCTGTAACCTATCCAGATCCTTCTGCAATCTCTCTCTCCCTGCTAGCGTGCTCACCTCCCCCCAAATTTTGGTGTCATCAGCGAATTTAAACAGGTTGCTCTCCACCCCAACATCAAGATCGCTGATGAAGACATTGAACAGCGCAGGGCCCAGGACCGAGCCCTGAGGGACTCCACTACCCACCTCCCCCCAAGTCGAATATGATCCATCCACCACCACCCTCTGAGTGCGACCCTTCAGCCAATCTGCAATCCATCTGACCGTGTAGGCATCTATGCCACAGTCGCCTAGTTTACTAATTAGGATGGGGTGAGAGACGGTGTCAAAGGCCTTGCTGAAGTCCAGAAAGACTACATCCACCGCGACACCTGCATCCATGGCCTTTGTGACCTGATCATAAAAGGCAATCAGGTTGGTCTGACATGATCTCCCCCTAATAAATCCATGCTGATTGCCCCTGAGCATCATCTCGGATGCCGGCCCATCACAAATGTGCTCCTTGATGATCTTCTCAAAGAGCTTCCCCAGGATTGAGGTAAGACTGACGGGCCTATAATTGCCCGGGTCCTCCCTTTTCCCTTTTTTGAAGATGGGGACCACATTAGCTACCTTCCAATCGTCTGGCACCTGGCCCAAGCACCACGATCGCTCGTAGAGCCGTGCCAGGGGCCCTGCAATAACCCCAGCCAGCTCCCTCAGCACCCTGGGGTGGAGAGCATCCGGACCCGCTGACTTGAACGCGTCCAGCCCCTCCAGAAGCTCTCTAACCCGGTCCTCCCCAACCTGAGGTCTGAAGGCGATCCCCTCGCGTCCGGCTTCTATCACAGCAGGGAAGTCCCGGTCCCTGCACAAGAAAACGGAGGTGAAGAATTGGTTAAAGAGGTCCGCTTTATCCTCTGACGCAACCACCAGATTGCCCCGCATATCCTGCAGGGGCCCCACATTACCCGGCGCCTTCTTCATCCTCCCAATATATTTGAAAAAGGACTTTTTGTTATCCTTAATCCTGGACGCTAATCCGAGCTCTATCTCCGCCTTGGCCTTCCTAACAGCCCGCCTGCAGGCCCGAGCAGAGGAGGTATACTCCTCTTTGGAGATTACACCCCCCTTCCACCGGGCGTACGCCACCCTTTTGGCAAGCAGGCATTCCCGGACACCCTTGGTGAGCCAGGGGGGCTTTTGGACACTCCTGCCCGCCTTGCTTCTTGTCGGGATGGACACCCCTTGGGCCCCGAGTATCGTTTCCTTAAGGAACGACCACTCCTCTTGGACGCTGAGTTCCTCTGCCCTCAAGGACCCCAGTTCCTCTCCCACTAATCTCCTCATCTCACTGAAGTTGGCCCTCCTGAAGTCTAGGGCCACCACCTTGCTGCGGGCCCTTGACACTCTACGCTGGATGGTGAATTCCAGCACGCGATGATCACTATTGCCCAGGTGGTCAAGAACCTGGAGGCCTCTTACCAGGTCGTCGCCTGCGGCCAGGACCAGGTCCAGCAGAGCATCTCCTCTGGTGGGACTGTGCACCTCCTGAATCAAGTGGAGGTCCTGCAACTCGGCCAAGAACCTCCTGGAGCGGTCCGTCCCGGCTGACTGCTCCTCCCAGCAGATGTCCGGGTAATTAAAATCGCCCATGACAACTACATCCCTTGCTTTTAGTGTCTCCGCAAGCTGGCCTGAAAATTCCCTGTCCAGCTCCTCCTCCTGATTGGGGGGTCTGTAATAGACCCCCACCGTCAAATCCCTCTCGCCTTGCCCCCCCTGGATCTTGACCCAGAGCACTTCAGCTCGCCCTTCCCCTGACCCCATACTGCTGGCAGAGGATGTGTAGTGCTCCTTGACATAAAGTCCCACCCCCCCCCCTGATACCCACAGGCATGCCAGAATAAGGAACATGGCTTTAAGTGAAGAGGTAATGTACAGGAAGAAAAAGTAACTATAGTATACTACATACAAGTAACTTTTTATATGTGGTTACATGTAGTTACCTGAAAGTCTGACCAAACTTATAGAAGTGATGCCACCAAATTTAATATTCACTTGTGCAAATACCTACAATGCAAATATCCAAATGACAAAACCAGCATGCACATGCTGATTATTGCATTTCTTGTCATGGCACGGTCTGGATCCTTTTGGTGTGTTCTGGGCTTGAGGAAGTTTGCTTCTGGTGATGAGGTTAGCAAGGTTCGATGCTTGTTTGAAGGCTAGGATAGGTGGCTCTGGCAAGATCTTTTTAAGAATAGGGTCTCTTTCTGGTATGGGTTGCAACTGTTAGAGGATTTTTCGTATAGGTTAAAGGGAGGGGTGATATGTCACAACCAGTGGTGTGCGATTTGTGGGGGGTTTTCTTCTGTACTGCAGCAGTTCTTCACGTGGTATCCGGGTGGCTCTTTCCAATGTGCCATCTATTTCTCTGGAGGAGTGTCCTTGTTGGGTGAAAGTCTTTTTAAGGTTGGTGAGGTGGCAATCCTGGGTGTTCTCTTCAGTGCAAATTCAGTGGTATCTGAGGGCTTGACTGTATATCACAGCTTTTTTGGTGTGTTTAGGGTGATTGCTGGTTCTGTGCAGATATGTATGTTGGTCTGTGGGTTTCTTGTATAACGTGGTCTGTCATTTTCACTACCTGTCTTGTATGCATACCAGCCCAGCCTCTGGCTTCTTTACTTTTCATTCCATCCAGGAAGAGCACACACCAACTGCTGAAACTTCCTTAGCCTGACGAAGGGTTTTTGAACCTGAAAGCTTGCTTAATAATTGTTTTCCAACTATTTAAGTTGGTCTTATAAAAGATATTAGATTCACCCAAAGAACCTTGCCTGCCTTGTTGGAATGGTGACACCTGATCACTTACAGCTCTCCAGGTTCTACCTTTCTGTCTGCTTCTCTCCTCTCCTTGAACTTTTACAGTCCAAAACCAGTAAAATATGGTCACATTATGTGTGTATTTTAGGAGTCAGCTGTGGGCAGGGGCACACAAAGAGAAACAGAGAACAAACAAGACTAGTCTACATATAAAGTTGTGGGGTCAAGTATTTGGATAATAAATGCATATTACATTGCTTATCTGAATCAAGTTTATACAAACACATGGATTATATAAATTCCAGCCTGGTCACCAGAAATGTAGGTTTTTGGTCACAGATTTTGTAATATTATTATTAAAATTATTTTCGAACTGTTGCATGTGTCTTTTGTTCCTCTCAGCTTGGAGCTATTATATAATGTAGATATTGCCCATATCTGAATATTGCATATTTATGAACATTTTGCAGTTATGAGCAGGAGAGAGACCTGGGGGTTCAGAAATGTGAGGGCCTCCTATAATATTATACCATCCATTTATTTTCTGAAAACTGTATAATAATAAATACTTTGCATTTTTGTAGTGCCTACCTCGGTGTGTCACAGCATTCTCAAACATGAATTTAGTCTTGCAACATTCCTGTGAGATAGGATTCCAATAGCCAGAACTCATCTGGTGTAAATCACAACATCTGTTTTTTTGCTCTAATTTGGGGGGATTGCATCAATGCCAGTTACATTATTTGTTACTCATGATGTGATTACACACTCTAGCCAAATCCCTCAACTTGTGCTGTCAGCTCAGACCTCAAGAGAAAGATCTCCTTTGCTTGGACCCTGTTAAATCTTGGGGGAGAGGGGGAAGGGCAGGGCCTAGAAGCCACATTTCTGGCCATGGGAAAATCACTTTATTATGGGTACCATGGGAAGATGGCAATTCTGCACAGCACAGTTTCTCACCCCAGACATCTTATTCCTTTGGTCTACAAATAAAAGTGAATCTGAGAGTCTAACAAATTCTCTCCCAAATCTTTCACTGTGTTCATGTTATATTTCTTTCCTCTTCTAGCAAAGAATACTCTCTAGTATTGTCATGTTTAAATTAAACAAACTTCTATGCAAGTAGAGATAATTAAACTGGCAGTCAAAGCATTTTGAGTTCCCATAGCTGTATAAATAGGTTGTATCATAATTAAAATAGCTATAAAGCATTACAGAAAGTACGCTTTCTAAATGAAATTGTTCTTCAGCTCTCCTGCTGTAGTAGAAATGTATAAGACACAACATTCAGAGATTCCACGGTAACTGTTGATGCATAAAAGCAATTCCAATTCCACCTTCAAGCCCCTTCCCCACAAAAAATCCTTCACAGAAATTAATATTCCACTTGCATAATTTATATGACTTTGGTTTCAAAAGTTAAATATGCCAAGCCATTTGACTGAAACTAGTCTGATTTTTTTTAAAGACTATTGAAACAACTGAGGATGGTTTGGTGTAGGGTTATTGTTTAGGTAAGAAACCTCCAAGGAAAACTGAAGTGCTGAATGAACACCACTGTATGGTAATTAGCAAGTAGTATTTTTCCCTTGGAGTTGCTGAATCAGTGCAACAGCCTGGTGGTAATGGGGCTGAGAGAAGATGCCATCTTTTCACTGACACACAAAATCAAGGTTGTGGTCATTCATGGTCACTAAAGATCTTTACTTTTCTCAAGAATAGGAATGTTAGTTCTGTTGTGCTGGCCACAGTCTGAACAATAGATTTCATTCTGGCTACCTACATTTCCTCCTGTATTTTAATTTTCTACCCTGAAATGTTGTTATACAGTATTAAAGTGCACTGTTAAATGCTGCCCTACATGTTTAAAGGATCTATATTTCAGAGCTTGGTGAACAGATTCCGTTTTATATAGTTACATTTTAAACTCTATGGAGCACTTTGTGATCACTGAATAAACATTAGCCATCATATTAAACCTTGAAAAGTGCTTCTATGTCTGCGTATAGAGACTACTTTTCTATAAAAGTTTTATTAAATATTGGGTAGTATATATCTTAAATGTTTTAAGCTCATTTAAAGATTTCTCATAATGTTCACTAAGCTCCAGCTCCAGCTCTGGATTCCATAAAAATGGGCATATCTTGTCAGACTCAATGCAAGAATTATAGAAAATTGTAGAATATTCAAGGTTTCAAGCTGTACAGCTGTAGGTCAGAGCTCATTGTAGGATATAGATTTTCACTAGTTTATTTTAATCCAGCTCTGCTTTGATCAAAATTTGCACCATGTTGCAGCTGCGTGCTAATGAATGTAGAACAAGATAGTTGGCTCAGCTTAGCTGTTGAGGTCTTTGGGAAAAATATCATCCCAACATGTATCTTAGATGACTGACTCACCAGGGAGGTGATAAGCATAGTTAAGCAACTACCTTCCCACATCTTTCAAATACATCTCTATGAAAATAGGTTGAGAATTAAACTTAATTTTGTCACTACTTTCATGTTGTTTCTGTTCTCTCCATACCCTCACTTTCCTGCTGCCAATCTGGCTGCTTTTGAGAGTAGCATACTCACTTAATCAAAAAATAAACAATAAAAAAATGACAAGGCATTCATCCTCAAGGCAAGTGTAATGCCTATTTCTTTTTAAATAAATGTTATAACATTGCTTTATTTTCTAAGTTTGGAGATATGCAGCTGAGGCCATATTGTAGATCATTTTTCAAATGGCTTTTGATGTAGTGCATTAGTCCATGGACAGGTGTTACATTTGTAGTGCTAAATGCATCCTTTTAGAGCTACAAAAAGGAAGCATACAGCTGCTCTAGTTGTTTGTAGCATTACAAAGGTGGTAAAAGTGCTACAAAATGGTAGTACTTTCAAAAGGGACTTCTTGGTTTTGTAGCACTATGTCTAATGCCTGTATAGTTAGATGTAGCACTACTGGGGTCTTTAAGATCCCTCAACATCCCATAGTCCTCTGCTGTCTCTTCTGCCTTCAAGTGAGGGGAGGGAGAGTACCTGGTTCCCTGGACGCGAGCTGTCAGGGAGCCTTGCTGGAATCAGGCTGCTGCTGCTGCAGCTCCCAAAGCACTGGGGCTTATTGGAGCTCTGGTTGCGGTAGCACACTGTGTCGGGAGAGGGCAGGTGCTCTGCCACTGTGGCCAGAATATTAGCTCTTACTGGTGTCCTGGCAGCGACTGTAGGGCTTCTTGTTGCAGCTGCCAGAGCATTGGCAAGAGTTGGTGCTATGGCAGCTGCAGTGGCATTGTAGGGGGCTTTCAGGCAACCCTGTCAACTGTTACAACCCATGGCAAAAGCTGATGGGGCTGTCAGTGCTAGCAACCACTCATTGGGTGAGGAGACCCCTAATCAGACACTGTGGCACTAAAAATGAGTGCCTGCCCATACCTTTATTGATGCTACCATACTCTGTAAAATGCAATCCTGTAATAAATTTATCAATAAGGAATGTTGAGAATGTCAAGACTGTGCTTCACAGGGTGGATGGGGTCAGGAGACACTTACCCATCCTTCCCTTTTTAGGGAGATGCCACTGCTATAAGAGAGATGCCAGGTGTTGCTGCCAAGAGCCAGGATAATACTTCCCTGGCCCTGAAGTTGCTTGGTTAGGTGCTTGCTTGCCACAAAAAAATGGCAGTTGTGAGGCTACAGGGAGAATTAACTGGAGCCTTGATTCCTCCTGCCTCAATTCTGGTGCCTCAGAAACCGTATTAGGTATGATGAGCAGGGATCCTGGTTTTCTCTGATTAAAAATTGCAAATTCTCTGATTAAAACCCCCAAAATCCGTTATAAAAATTAAAGGCCCCCCACAGTCACCCCCAGCACTGCTGGAGCCCCGCACTCCCCTGCCCCAGAGCCTCCTCAGCCCTCTTGATGCCCCTCACTCCCCCACAACAGCTCCCCAGACCCACAGATACAGACACAGACATGCAGGCACAGACATGAAGACACAGATGCATACAGAGACACTGACACCCACCCCAGCAGGTAAGTGTTTGTGGGGGGAAGGGGCGGGGCAGGGAGGGGGAAAGGGAAGGTGCTGGGGTAGGTAGATTAAGAAGGGGAGGAGTGTGCCCCTGTGCATTCTCCCAAAAACAGGGCCAGGGGGTGAAGGCAGGGGTGCCACTCTGCAGGCCGCACATACACCAGCCAGCCTGACAGGGGGTTCACACACAGAGGCCACCACCACAACTCTGCCACTGCACTCTGCACTACCATCCCACAGCCCCACACATGGCTTTGTGGGCAAGTGGCACAGGGTGCAGCAGCGTTAGTGCGGTGGCAGCTGACGTGTGCGGGCCACATGTGCCACCCGGCTGGGGGGGGGAACAGGGGC
>NW_005842198.1:1492963-1493708 GCF_000455745.1 Alligator sinensis
AGGGGCGCCCTCTGGCCGTCTCCCCCCTGCCCCGCCACTTATGCCCCACAACCGGCTGCATGGCCTCCATGTTTGCAGGGTGGTGGCGGCTGCATGTTGGCTGAGGGGGGTTGCAGGCAAGCGACGTGGGACATGGTGCCACCTGGCCGGCTGGCCAGGAGAACAGGAGGGGGAGGGGAGGCTCGCACACAGCTGGCTGTATGCCTGTGCCCATGGCTCTGCAGTGGCAGTGAAGAATGGTGGCTGTGGGGGGAAGGAGGGTTCACGTGCAGCGGTCACTGCAGCTTACCTGTGGAGCAATCAATGCCAGTGGTGGCGGCTTGTGTACAAAACCTCCCTGCACCGCTGCTGCCACTGCGGAGCCATGCCAGGCATTGTGGCCAGCTGCAAACCCCTAATCCTTGCCGGAGTGGCCAGCTTTATATCAGTGACCACCCCCCCCCAACCCCGTGAAACCCCCTGATCCTTGTTGGTATAAAGCCAGGCACTATGGCGGGCATCTGGAGTTTGCAGCTGGTTAGAATGCCCGGCTGCCTGCACATGAAGTACTAGCAGCTTGACTGGGCTCGGTGCCTCCATGCCTCATGTGTAGCTGGCCAGGCACTCCAACCAGCTGCAAACCCTGATCCCTGCTGGAGTGCCTGGTGGGGTGGGAGGGAGGGGAGCAGGGAGGGAAGGTGAAGGGGAACCCATGCTGCAAGGCAGAGGCGGGGGGGCTGAGGGAGCCCTGGGGGCGGGGGAAGGG
>NW_005842198.1:1493718-1512625 GCF_000455745.1 Alligator sinensis
AGGGTGTCTTTACATGGCTATCCCTGAAGGGTGAGCGGGGGGCAAGGGGGGACCATGTAAACACTCCCTGAAATCCATCATTCTTGATGGGTAATTAGCTAGTTGTACAATCATGGACTTTGCCACCAGTTGGGTAACAAGTGGGTGTAAAGTGAGACAAACTGGGAGAAGAGAAATGGGAGCTGCAAATGTGCTGTGCCTTCACTGCACAAATAAGATGTTTTCTTAACTCAAAGCAACTGACCCAACTTCAGCAAAAACCCTAGTGAAGAGGAGGCTGTTTTGGTTTTAACCTGAGTTAATGAGTTGAACTAATGGCTATAGGACAGGGGTGGGCAAAATGCGGCCCGCGGGGCCCCCCCAAAATTTAGAAAATTAATATTAATCTGCCCTGGGCTGCCTGTCATGAGGCCCTCGATGGCTTGCTGAAACTCAGTAAGCAGCCCTCTGCCCAAAATAATTGCCCGCCCCTGCTATAGGAGATCCTGGGTTTGAACTCTACTGACTAACTTCTGCTAAAGCTACAGACTGGCTTGTCTACAGTAGGATTTTAACTTGAGATAAAGTACACACTATTTTTTTTTCCAGAGCAAGCTTGTCCAAGGATGAAATCTTAATCTAACTAAAGTCAATGGCAAGCCTCCCATTGATTTGGATGGGGCTAAGACTTTTTGGTGGCTCAATCCATTTGTCCAGAGCTCTAGGGCTCTGGCTGCATTCAGGTTTGTAGGATTGCAAGGTGCAGGGTGCAGGGTCTCACCTCATTTCCTATGTCCTGATTCAGCAGGGCATCTAAGTGCAAGATTTGTAGGTCAACCATCAAAATAATATTTTCCCCATTCAAAAGAATGCAGACTATGACTTCTATATGACAAAAGCATTTTTGTATTGTGCTTGTAGTAGCGGTTCATCAGCTAAAAAAGTACATGAAATAAAAATTAGATTATTAAAGTTTGTCATCTTAGAAGTCTTCATTTGGCTTTCTTTTTTCTGGGAGATCTTTTGGATTTTTGTTTCTTTTTCTTTTATTGATTTTTTTAAAATGTTGCCATGGAAGTTTCTCACTCTTCTGCTGCTGCTCTCTTATAAAACTCTCCACAGTTCTCAAGGGAAACATTCTCATTAAGGTCACAATGGTAAAATAAATCTTTATGGCAAGGTTAGCAAGTATTTCTAATGATTTGGAGGTATTTTTTAGGCTAGTTCACCTCATATTGATCACTTAAGATAAAATAAAACTTAGGATAATTTAAAATACTTTAAGCCTATCATCAAGGTATTCATGGTGCTGTATTTTAACAGGGATATATAAAGCACTAGAAATGAATTATGGATATGGCAAACCACTTCTCTTAATGCAAAATTAGGGCATGTTTAAGACTTGTCCACATACAGATTGTACCACTTTAACCTCATCATTAAGGGTTCCCCACCAGCACTGATACTATTACAGTGGTATAAATGTGTTTATTTCCCATACAAAGAGGAGAATAAGGGTTTATCTACAAGAAATAGGGAAGATACAGTAAGGGAAACTAGTCTGTGAAATTAAAGTGAATTAGTTATTCTGAGGTAACTCCCTGTGTGAACAGTCAGTGCACAGAGTATCTTTGTGCAAGATGGACAACTACATTTTGAGTCAGAGAAAGTAACTGTGGCCATGTGTAGATGAAATGATGGGCTTGTGTGCATGGCATTTTAAAGCGGTCTTAATGCTTTTGCACTATTTTAATGGTGTTCATGTTTGCATGTCTCAGCAGCATATTGTGCATTAATTCCAGCCGCTGTGGGATATTTGGTGGTGTAATGCACCTTAAATGACGTGGGGCATAGCAAACTAAAACTCCTCCAAAGACTTTTAGTTTGCTGCCTCTACAGCCACAGAGCAAAGCACCAGGCTTCACGCAGCTCTGCAGCTCTGCAGGAAGCCCTGCAGGCAGCCTGGTAGCAGCCTGGGAAGGCAGGCTCTGCGCAAGAAAAGTGGTAAACCTGACCTGCCCCCTCCCCCCCACCGAGCCTGCCTGCCTGCCCAAGTTGCATGGGGGCCTGGCGCTTCCCTCTGCGGCTGCAGTGTCCCCCGGGACCACCCGAGCTGGGTGCCTGAGGGTGGGTGCCACTTGTGGGGGGACCACTGCCATGGAGGGTGTTTTAAAAAATCCACTGCTTCAATTTGGGGACCCTGTTTCATCTACACATGCCCAGAGAACATATTTACACTTCCCAAGGACTGTGATAGGGAGTAGTTCAGAGAAGGACACTATGTCCAGTCTATACACTGGGAACATCTATATGAGATGTTTATTGTGGAGTAGACTAATTAGCTCTGCACTAGATATTTTGCATCTAAATGTGAGGTCCTATTAAGTAAATACAAATACTATCCTGCTGTGCTGATGTGGCTGGCTGGGGCACAGGGCTGCTTCAGTGCAGGGGCTGCCTGCCAGCTAGCCTCCCACTGGAACATCCTTGTGCCTCAGCCAGCCCCTCTGTAGGATGTTGAGCAGGATCAGAGCAGCCCTGGTCCTGGGTTACCCTGCCAGCCAGGGCTGCTCTGACATGGCTCAGTGTGCTGCGGTCCTGGGTGCATGTCTAAACGTGGTGCCCATGAGCAATCAGCTCTGGTGTGATAAGTGCCAGAGTTTATTGCTTGTAGAAGCACCCACTGGCTGCCTATAAACATGCTTAGTGGTGGTGGTGGGGGAGGGGTATTTTAATTACAGCAATTCCCAGGGGGGGCACTGTCATGTGTCTTAAGCCACTATGGGTTTAAAAATGGCCATAGGATGCTTTATCTGAACCTCATTTGGTTCAGATAATGGCCTCTGAGGCCATTTTAAAACCCTGTGTGGGCTTATACATGTGATGATTAGGCTACACTGGAGCATTCTAATTAGAATGCAGAGCAGACACCATTAATTGAGTCTGCTCTGATGCATTCTAATTAGAACACAAGCCAGCATGTGTACAGGCAGCCACTGTCCCCCAAAAGGGGTGCAACAAAACTACCTTTGTATGGTGCTGTGGGCAAGCCAGTAAGCTCTTCTGAGAGAGGGAAACTGTTGTGATATACTCACATTAACTTGGGGTATAACGTCCTATCTGTTTTAGTGGATAACACATATGTTCACTAGGGTACTCTCTAGCATGATTCTGATGCAGTGTAGTCATGCCCTAAGAATGTCCATAGAGGAAATTAGCAGGGAACACTAAATATACTGTAAATTCACATTGGCTTGCTCTGTTGTAACTCCCTGTGTACACAAGCCTTAACCTATATTAGTATTTATCATCTTTCTACTAGCATACCTACAGCTACAGTAGGGGCCACACTGATATAATTATATGGATAAAACAAAACAAAACAAAACAAAGCTGCCCTAGCAGGCAGTGTTATACCAGTATAAAAACTGCATGTAGACAAGTTGTCAGCTAAAATAAATTCCTAAGAGGACTGAGGGAAGGAAAAACCTATAAAATATCAGCAATGACCATAAAAAATTTTGGTTTTTGTATGGTTTAAATTGTTATTGCTGTAGAACTTAAGTTTTTTTTTGCCATTTTCAGAATTTAAATGAAAGACTTCTTCAAATTAAAAATTAAAAATATGTTCCACAGCTCTCCCAGCAGTGAGATCATACCGTAGAGTTTACAATGCATTTCATGGTGTGGGCCATATCTCTGACTAATGGGCAGGACCTCCCTTCCCTGTGTTAAGCGATTTGTAACTCTTTGGCCAGGACAGCAATTGCTGACATGGGAAATGAATATTAGAATCATAGAAAATTAGGATTGAAACAGACCTCAGGAGGTCATCTAGTCCAACCCTCTGCTCAAACCAGGACCAGCCCGATTAGATCATCCTAGCTAAAACTTTATCTAGCTGAGTCTTAAAAACCTCTAAGGTTTCTACAACCTCTCTGGGTAACCTGTTTCAGTGCCTTTCTACCCCTCTCGCGCCCCGCCCACCATAAGAGACCTTTTTCCTAATGTCTAACCTGAACTTTTCTTGCTGTAACTTGAGACCGTTGTGTCACAGAGCACCATCTCTAGGGGTGGCTGTAAGCCCCTGAAGACCAAAAAAAAAATGTTGGTATACCCTGCTCTATTGGCAGCCTGCCCAGCTCTTTCCCACCATGCCTTGATGTTAATGGTTGTAAAGAATGCAGGAGGTTGCCCCCGTCTTATTATAATGACCACATACCCGGTCTTATTACAGTTATCACATACCACCAGGATTGTGGCCAAGGCCTTATGAGCCAAATTGCATGGCTCTGTTCCATCCCTACACCATGCCCTAAGCCTCATAGATGGCATCCTCATAGATGTTCTATCAATTGCTTATGCAGCCCCTCTCTGGACCTTCTAACCCCTCAGTCTCTCTCAGTCCCTTTCTAGGTCTTCAGACCTTCAGTGTCTCTATGCAGCCTCTTCCTGGGCTGCCAGACCCCTCGGTCTCCCTCTTGATCCCTCTCAGGTTGCCAGATCCCTAGGTCTCTCCTCCAGTTCCTCTCTGGGCCCTCAGACCTCTTGGTCTCAGGCAACCTCTCCTGGGCTATCAGGCCCCTCAGTGTCTCTCCCAGCCCCTCTGTGGGCTGCCAGCTCCTTTGGTCTCATGTCTTGAACCCTTTTGGTCCTCCAGTTTCCCAGCTGCCCTGTAGGCCCTCAGACCCATCCAGTCCTGCATTCTATTCCTAGCCCATCACTGGGTCCCACTATACTATTCCTGGCCCCTCCTTGGGCTGCTGGACCCACATGGCCCTGGTCTTCCCTGGCCCTTTGCTGGGCCTTTGGACCCCCATGGTCCTGATTTTCCTGTCTGGTGCTTTTCTGTTGGGGCATGCTCCCCTAGACTTCCCCCTCCATGGGGTAACCCACAAGGCAGTGGGAACTGAGGCTTTTTGGTACCCCATATTCACCTTTCCCTGGGGTGGCCCATGCACGGCATTTCATGGAGGCTGCCCTGTGACAGGCAGCCACACCATGCTGACCAGCCCCAGTAGGGTGCATTTTCAAGTCTTACCCAGGACTTGAAAATGTTTCAGACTTTCCTGGTCTTATTTGTCCTCCATTGGGCTCCCCCTGGATGTCTTACACCCCTCCTGGGCTGCCAACCCCCAGACATCCTGGCCCCAGCTCCATCTCACATGTAGACCTTCCATCTCTGGCCCTTGACTCTCTCTCAGACCCCTTTCCTTGATCCCTCCTACTTGGATGGCCTAGCATCAGCCATGGTCATCCTGAGCTGCATGCCCCTTGACCCCTTCCTTTTGGCTGTGGCCACACAAGGACCTTTGGCCCTGCCTTGTGCCAGTTGAGGACTCCAGGCTCTCCCAGCTCTGCCAGTGTCTGCTGTGGTCTATTTCAACCTTTGGCCCCTCCTGGGCCCTGGTCCCACACAGGCCAGTTGAGATTCCCAGGGTCAGTCCTCCAACTATCAGCCCTCTCTTCTCTGTGTGTCCACCATGTCAGGCCCTCCATAGTTGTTCCCTAACATAGCCCCTTCCTTCTCTGGGCTCATCCAGTCCCCTCAATAGGTCCCCCATACTCTGCCCCAATAACTGGGTTCACCCAGACCCTTTAATAGGTCTCCTAACCACTCAGCCCATTTCTCTGAGCACACCTGGCCCCTCAATAGGTCCACAAGCTGGACCTGCCCAGGGCTCTGTACCTCACACTGAGTCCCCAGGAACCTCCTCCATCTCCTTAGTTTCTACCCAAATATCCAGACTGCTCCAAATGTTATTCTTCTTGCTGGCATTCAGGAGCTGCAGCCTTCTTGCTGGGCAATGTTCCTTCACCAGCTCTCAAGATGATTCTGCCAGCCCTACTCTCAGGGGCTCCGCTTATACGCTGCCTAAGCGCAGCCATCCTCCAATCAGGTGATTCCCTTCATCAGGCCTAGCCTCACCTGACAGGTCTCTGGGTCAGCAGACTCCACAATTAGCTCTGACCTCTTAAAGTGGTTCCACAGGCTGCCTGACCTCTTAAAGTGTCAGGCACCCCAAGTGCCCTGCCACACATTGTTCCTTGTTTTGTTATCTCCCACCACTAAGAACAATCTACCTCCATCCTCTTTGGAACCACCCTTCAAGTTGGTTGAAGGCTGCTATTAAATCCTGCCCCCTCAGTCTTCTTTTTTTCCAGATTAAATAAGTCCAGTTTTCTCAGCCTCTACTCATAAGTGCCCCAGCTCCCTAACCATTTTTTGCTGCCTTCCACCAAACTCTCTCAATGTGTCCATATCTTTTCTGTAGTGGGGGCCCAAAACTGAACACAGTATTCCAGATGTGGCCTCACCAGTACCCTGAATAGAGGGGAATAATCACTGTATGTGATCTGCTGCCAATGCTCCTACTAATGCAACCCAATATGCTGTTAGCCTTCTTGGCAACAAGGGCACACTATTGGCTCATATTCACTATTCAGCTTATTGTCCATTGTAACCCCCAGGTTCTTTTCTGCAGAGCTGCTGCTTAGCCAGTCAGTCCTCAGACTGTATTAGGGCATGGGATTGTTTTGTCCTAAGTGCAGGACCTTGCACTTGCCCTTACTAAACATCATAACATTTATTTTGGTCCAGTCCTCCAATTTCTCTAGGTCACTGAATCATAGCCTTACTCTCCAGTGTATCTACTACTCCCCACCAGCTTGATGTTATCTGCAAAATATTGGGAAAATGTAGTTTAAATCAGCATCTGGAAACAAAAAGGCCATTGTCATGTGACCATTCAGCTTTCTGCAAATAACTAGCAAGTGTTTCATATTCCACTAGCAGTCTACAAAGCACAGTTTATGGAACCACTAGCCTCCCACCCAAAGGCACAATTGCCTGCCTGCCTAAGACTTAACGATGAGATTCTTGAAAGGTATGTGGTATTAGAAGGTAAATATGAGTCAGGAAAAAACTTGGAGAGATAGATAGAAGATGGACTTTACCATAATAAGAGGCATGATAAAAGAAATCAGCAAAGCCAATTTGAAGCCAATTAATCATTTTATAGGCAGCCTGTTTACAAAATAAAGAGTTATAAAGAGCACCTTATAAAATGAATCCGAGATTCATTGGTACTCTTACAGTACCTTTCATCTGAGGATCTCAAATCACTTCATAAACATTAATTAATTAAGCCTGCTATGTCCATGAAGTTGGTAGATGTATAATTTTCTCTGTTTAATAGGTAGAGACATAGAAAAACAGATCATTTAAATTTCTGAATCAGGACTGGAATATGGATTCATGCTCTAACAATAAAGCTTTGCTGTGTGCTAACATTTGATCACAATTAACAGGGAATGAACATATTTCTTCATTCCAAAGCTGCAAATGACAGAGAATTGCTTCTGGAAGTCCTACTCAGAAAGAACTGAAAAAAAAATTAGCCTTGCAGTTAGAAACTTGTGTTCCTATAAGTGTGGTTCTGCTGGATGGTTATGGAAGGTTAGTGTGTGATTGAAAGTGAGGCCAGGATGCTTACCAGAATTTACTACTTCTGAAAAAAGTATTTCAGTAAATGAGGGGCATGGGAATGATAGCATCTTCCCAGCACAAAACTCTACAAGAAATATTCAGTGGTATGCAGTTCAGCATTGCTATACTCTTGTATATTTCAGTGTAACACTGTTTGGTTCATAAATAATAACTAGCGAAGTTTTATACATGCAAGCCATGTGCCTATTTGGTGTAGAAATCTTACTTACTAATAAGTACTGTATGAAAGTGTTATTTGTCTGTAGTATAGAGATGACATACTTGGAAGCATGTTTAATCTTGTTAAGGTCAGTTATACATGGTAAAATGATAAATGCTATTTTGGTATTGATACTGCAATAATATGAAATTTTAAAGTAGTAGTAGAGATTTTAAAGGTAATATAGAAACACTCATTTGGCCATTGTTTCCTGCATACAGATGTAATATTAAGGAAAAATGGCACTTTCAAAGGTTCCACGGGTAGTTCTCTGCAGCTGCCATTTTTAATTTGCTCTACTAAGCAGCAAGAATTTTACACAGTTTAATTTCCTTTTTTTGGTTTTTTTCAGAATGACGATTTCAATGTTTGAAATCATATCAGTGAATTCATGATTCTGGTATGGTTTGAAAAATGCCAATTAAATTAATAATTTGTTTTTTCTTTGGGAGAATGTCCTCAAACACATGTGAACAATGTAACTCTAGTCTAAGGGGGAGGGGAGGATTTGCAGTGGCCATGCTGAGTGGTCCACTCTTGGGGATGATTGCATGTTTTGCATCTATGTGGTTCCTGTGGCTATTCTCACTGAAGGCGCAGGAATATTGGAAAATTAATTTCTTGACGCAGTGTGAAAACTTAACTCTTGAATGTGTTTCTGTATAAGGTCATTGCAGGAATAGGTATTTCTCAGTGATGACTGATCAAATATTCTAGCTTTTATCACTTGCTACAAACACAACTTGGGATCTAAACATCTGTTCTTTCCACTCCTTGTGTTATGATGGGCAATAAACATTTTATCATCTGAATTTAGCTGCCACTTCTGTCTATGACACACACATTGTGATATAATCTGTTTTACTCTTCCACGGGTTGTTGGTTTTGTAGCACCAATAGGGATAGAGGTCTTATGACTGCATAGGGCCATGGATTGTTGTGGCATGGATGCCATGGTAATCTTTACATAAGAGGTGAGCAGAGTTAACCTGGAGTTGTTCAAGACTTGGTGTTTGTGATCCTGATTTGGGGTCTGATCCAAAGCTCACTGAAGTCAATACAAAGTCTTCTCACTGAATCTTATAGCCTTTAGATTAGGCCTTGGGGCTGTGCTCATTTTGTTTTTTCTTATTTGTTTAGTGTCTGTGTATCTGTTAGCAGTGGAAAGATTGCAACTTTCTTCTTTCAGAAGATGGGGAAAGGTTAGTGGTAGGTAATAATGGCACTTTGCCCCAGAGCTGACCCTAGGGGAGGTGCGGGGCCCAGGGCAAATCAGCCTGTGCAGGGCCCCCTTAACACTGTGTGGGGCCATGCTACCCCCACAAAGAGGGAGGGGGGGCCTCCGTGCTTCTTCTGTGGTGTGGGACTAAGCTGCCAGCTCCAGGCGGGCCCCGTGGGAGGGGCTGTGGCCACTCTGCCTGGCTCCGTGGGGCCCTCCCAAAGTGCAGGGCCCAGGGAAGTCACTCCGATTCACTGTACTCTAGGGATGGCTCTGCTTTACCCCAGTGAAGATGTTAAGATCTATGCTAGCACACATTCAGAAATGGAAAAGGAAGTAGGAGGAGATTGGCATTTTACCTGTTTTGTCAGAATTCATGTAAAAATCAAATTATCACAGAAACACTGCTCAATAAATTACAGATGGACTTTGGAAGTCCTTCTGGTCAGCTTAGCATTTCCCCATAATTTGGCATGCTTATTGTTGGATGTATTCCTTGAGGAATCTAAGCATCTTGACACTCTATATGCCATCCTGATAGCATAGCTATTGGTATGAAATGAAATATTGTATTGTCACTGACTCACAGTCACTACCTAGGAAAAAGAACAAATGAGCAAAACTTCCTCTAGAAATTGCTAACTGGCAGAAAAGGTGATGTTATGCTCTGGGTTCCCAGGACTTAAGCACAGGTACAGCTGGTATAGGTAATGGTGCAGTTAAAAAGTAACACTACCGATCAAGAAAGGAAAGTTCAATCCTGATGAGGACTACTTCTAGTTGTAAATAGATATTAGTCATTCAGATGGGGCATTCAAAAGTGCCTGATGTGATGCTGCTATGTCCTTTCCTGGTGTGGTGCTGGCTATAGAAATGTGTATGCCTTAATCATGATTAACTGTTTGGTTCATGTGGAACTTTGACTTTGGTGCAAGTGTTTTCCTCTTTATAGATATTGTTACCATGAGTATTGTTTACCTAGAACTATAGCCACACACGATACCTTCTTTGTGAGAATTTTGTGTAGTCTGACAACGTAGCTTGGGTGATTATGTTATCTTACTTTTGAAAGAACCATTTGCATGTCCAAGAGAGGTGGGGGTATCCTTTCAGACCACAAAGGAAGTGGTATTTCTCAGGCAGCTGCCTAGCACATGTTTGTGCCTGATAGACAGCAGATCTTTCTACACATGGGGTGGGCCAAGGTCTCCTTCAGTCACTGAAATGAATGAAAATTTCCATTGACTTCAATGGGAGCAGGACTGATCTCTAGATTTTCAAAAGGGGTCTCAGGCTGCCTTCAGGTTTTTCAGGTAGATTTGCCTGAAGCATTTTGACATTCATCTACCTGTGATTCCTTTCTGAAATCACGGATGTATTGATCTGAAAATACTGGGGTTGGGACTTGTAATTAGTTATAATGACAAAAGCAGAGGGCAGCCACCAAGCAGGAGTATACCTCCTTGGCTTGCACTTACAGGGAAGCAGTGAGAAAGGCCAAAGCAGAAATGGAACTCAGGCTGGCAACAAAGATTAAGGGTAACAAAAAATCCTTTAAGTACATAGGGAGCAAGAAGAAGGCGCAGGGTAGCATAGGGCTGCTATAGGATGGACTAGGGCAACTTGTAACAGAGAGAATGGACAAAGCTGAGCTCTTAGATTATTTCTTTGCATCTGTGTTCCTGGACACAGATACAAACACACCTCCCATCAAGACTTTAGTCTGGCTTGAAAGAGATACCAATCCACCAATGGTTAGCATTGACCTGGTGAAGGGGCACTTGGAGAGGTTGGATGTATTCAAGTTGGCAGGCCCCAATGATCTTCACCCAACGGTACTAAAGGAATTAGCCGGTATGATAGCAAAACCACTGGTGCAACTGTTTGAGAGCTTATGGTGCTTGGGGCAGGTCCCAGATGACTGGAAAAGGGCCAATGTGGTCCCTATTTTCAAGAAAGGGAGGAAGGAGGACCCCGGGTAATTATAGGCTGGTTAGCCTCACCTCTATTCTTGGCAAGACCTTAGAAAAAATCATTAAGGATCATATTTGTGGTGGTCAAGCAGGCAATACAATGTTAAGGGGCAATCAGCATGGGTTCATAGCAGGCAGATCCTGCCTGACTAACCTGGTCTCTTTTTATGACCAGGTCACAAAGTGCTTAGATTCAGGAGTAGAGGTAGATGTTATTTACTTGGATTTAAAAAAGGCTTTTGACACCGTGTCGCACCCAATTCTTACAAGTAAACTAAGTAGCTGTGATGTGGATTTTTTCACAGTCAGGTGGGTGGAAAACTGGCTCATGGGACGCACCCAGACAGTCGTGGTGGATGGGTTGATTTCTACCTGGAGAGATGTGGGCAGTGGTGTTCCCCAAGGCTTGGTCCTTGTACTAGTACTGTTCAATATCTTCATCAGTGATCTGGATGAGGGTGTAGAAAGCACTCTGTCCAAATTCACAGATGACACCAAACTGTGGGGTATAGTAAACACATTAGAGGGTAGGGAGTGAATTCAGGAGGATTTGGATAGACTGGGGAAATGAGCAGATCAGAATAGGATGCAATTTAACAAAGATAAGTGCCAAGTGCTGCACATGGGAAGAAAAAATCACCAATACATTTATAAACTGGGAAGTATCATTCTAAGTAGCACAACAGTGGAAAGGGACCTCAGAGTCATAGTCGACTCAGAAATGAACACGAGTTGCCAATGTGATGAGGTAATAAGTAAGGCTAACCACAGTCTGTCTTGCATTAGCAAGTGCATCATGAGCAGGTCTAGAGAGGTGATTCTTCCCCTCTATGTGGCATTGGTAAGGCCACAACTGGAGTACTGCATCCAGTTTTGGGTGCTGCACTTCAAGAGGGATGTGGATAACCTGGAAAGGTTTCAGAGGAGGGCTACTCGTATGGTTGAGTCTGCAGGTAAGGTCCTATGAAGACAGACTGAGGGACCTGAATCTCTTCTGCCACCACAAGAGAAGGCTGAGAGGTGATCTTGTGGCTGTTTACAAACTCATCGCGGGGGGGGGGGGGGGGGGGGGGGGGGGGGGCAGAGGGGGGGGGGGGGGGGGGGGGGGGGTCAGCAGGGAACAGAGGATACTCTGTTTACCAGGGCGCCCCTCAGGGTTACTAAAAACAATGGCCATAAACTGAAGGAAAGTAGATTTAGATTGGACATCAGAAAGAAATTCTTTATGGTGAGGGTTGCCAAAATATGGAATAGACTTCCAAGGGAGGTGGTGCTTTCCCCTACCTTGGAGGTTAGACAGGCACCTAGCTGGGTTCACTTGACCCCAGCGCTCTTTCCTGCCCAGAGCAGGGGTTCAGACTCAAAGATCCAATAGGTCCCTTCTGACTCTAGAAATCTATGAAATCTATGAAAAGGGGAAACTGATTTAAAATCTAGGCCCTTTTCATTGACGTTTTGATTTTGGACCATGAGAAGCACAAAATAGATGATCTGTGAATGGTTTAAGTCAAACCCTTGTCTATGTGTATTAAACAAAGACTAGTTAAGGTTGTGCTTCTACCAGATCAATGATTTCATTTAATAGAGGTAATCTATGAAGAATATGAACATTTTATGGAACGGTACAGTAAATCATAACACATGCTACCTACCCTTGTGTTAGTTAAGCATTACATTCTAACAACAATATATTGTTGAAGTGATAGAACAATAATTTATCCTGTGTTGGTCTCAAGGAGATCACTATTTAATATGTTTATTTATCATTTTGTACACAGAGTCTGGAATTTGTAAATATAAATCAGAAAATGATTTCAACAAACTAAGAACATCTATGTTGCGTACTTAATCATGAATTACTCTGTAGCCAGAATTTGTGCAGGAGCATACATCAAAGTAGATATCTCTTTATGCTCTAATATATTCCTTTACATGGCCATATCCAATACATGGTACTTATTATTCCATTAGTGCCCAAACCACAAACCCTTTCCAATATCCATCTGTGAAGATGCAAATAGCCACATACTTTGTTTATTAAGGATGGACCATTAAGGGGGGTCATTGGTTAAAAGTCTGAACATCATTAAGGGGATTAAAAAATAAACAAACAGCCGTTGTCATGTATCTTGAAGAGTTTCTGTTGTACCAATGCATTTTTTATCTATGGTGATGATGTTGTCATGGGAACATATGCACAGGGGAATTAAATGATGTCAGGAGAAGTGTAAATGATGCAAACATATCTCATTTGAAATGTTAATTGCCACCCCTCCCCTGCTCCAAAGTACAGTTCAATTTGATTTTATTTCAGATGGAGGGAAAAATATGACACTTTTGTCTAACAATAAGTAGCTTACATTGTTGTACCAAAGTGAGTATGAGTCAGTGAGTTAATCTGCATTGGCAGCATTTGCACTGGGGACCATCTGCAACCCTGCTTGTCTGAGCATCAGTAATATTCCTCTGTGAATATCTCATCTTGATGGTCAGGGGAGGAAGCAGCCTCTTTAAAGAGTTCCATAAATGCTTATAATTGCTGCATTAAACTTCAGTTTATTATTTTCTCCAGGTGCAGGTATGCGGATGATATGAAACCCCACTGCATTTACATACAAATTGAAGATTTTTATTAATCAGCCCAGTAACAGGAATCAAACGGCAACACTCCATCAGGTCCTTAAATACATTTGGTGACATTTTTACCATGCATTAGCATGATAGGGCAAGCAGAATATAATGTACCAATGATTGCTTTTCCATTGAAAGCACAAACGGTTTCATTTTTCCTGTCATCTCAAATAAGTGTTAAAGAGGGTTTGGAGGCTATTGTGTACGTTCCGTATGCTAGGGACTTACAAACACTGATGGCCACATTAAATAACCATTAGTGGCTCGGCTTAGATCATTGCAACATCCCTCCTCTTCAGAATTTATTCTTTGATTTAAAGTGAAAGCAATCTGTGACTGCTTTCATAAAGTCCTTCGGCTCCCTCCATTTTTTTTCCTCAAACAAAATGCATTACAACAGTAATTTTATGACTGTTAAGATAACTGCCGTTAACAAGCACTTAATTAAAATGTACAATAAATAGCAGGCTGCAGTCTTATCTCCTCTCATGAGCTCCCAGCAGCCTGAGACTCCAATGCACAGCCCTGCTGTTCCTCAGCTTGTTTGCAGATTAATTGCTTTTCTGTCTGGCAAAAGCTGCTTCTCCTTCAGCCAGATCGTAAATGACCAGATAGGGACTTTATCAATCAAGCTACTACTTTCTGTGATCACTTCCATTCAACACCTTCTGAATTTCGCATTGAGAGGAACAGAAGTTATAGAGATAGGATTTAACATCTTAGTTTTTGTGTGCTTGGAATTTACGATAGTACTGTCACCATTTGACACTGTTAATCTTTACGTACAATACCCTTGGAGCAAGGCTGGTTTTGTTCCTACACTGGAACTATACCTTGTAAGGACTGTGGAGAATACATATGAAACACAACAGAGATGCTCCCTGTAGCACAAGGTTACATCTACTTCGTAATCTGTAAGCATTTGCTGATGTGTCTCAGCATCTCTCTCTTCCTAACCTTGGATCCCAACCATTTTTAACAGCTTGTTATTTGATTGATCGGTATCTTCTTTTATTATGATTACATATTGTTTGTATTGGAGCTGGTGTCTGGAGGTCCTGGTCAAGAATCAGGGCTCCATTTTGCTAGGCACTGGACATTTATGTAATTAAATGAAAAGCCAGGCCCTGCCCAATGAGGTTTTATAGATGTTAAATTAGACTTTGCCTACTGACAAAGCCTATCTATAACTGATACAGCTTTGGAAATTGTGCCCCTTGGCAGACAAACTAAAATTTCTGAATTAAAGACTGTATAAATAGGGCTAATTAAAATATAAATGTTATGCTTTACCAAGAGGTTTAACTCCACAACTTCTGCTCCTTTCAGAATTCAGAAGATGTATGACTGCAAATACAAAATTAGTGTGTAAATCTACTGTAAACCACTTTTTGAAATGCATTCCTTGAACTGCAGTAAGATACGATGTTTTCAATTTACCTGCTCAGAATATAAACAGATCATTCTAATTTATCAGATTTATCTCACATGCTGAGCAGAAGGAATGGATTCCATTTTGAGTCCTGAACACGCATAGTATAGTAACTTTGAACATACAGTATATTAACTGGAGTTTGTTCCTGAATACATATGAAGCTTCAGTGTTAAACATAATTTGTGTAGCTGCTTCAGTGTCATCACTAAGGTCAATCATACCCCCCCCCCCAACCTAAACAAGCAAACAAACCCCACACCTCTGAAGGGAGCAGCTCAACAAACACAAAACACTTCTTTTGTGGCAGTCAGAAAGTCTGGGAAATTTTCTCAAGGATAAACTTATGTTGAAGGCCAACAGACAGGCTTCTCCCCAACCACAGTGTGTGCATTTATGTTAGCAACCTCTAAGGCCACTTGGAGCAACCTTGCAAAAGATTTTTTTCCCCTAAGATCTTCTCTGAGTGGTTTCTTCACATTCTTGTTCTCAAAACACATCATAATGAGCTAATTATAAGTGAATTGAAAGGAAAGTTACACTTAGCTGGACAAACCAGCCAGCCCTATCCTTAGGCTTGCTCTGAGAGAGCCCCAAAGTAGATCCACACAGACTCTGGCTGGATCGTTGTGTTCACCTGAGTAATGCATACCTATCAGTTGAAGAATAAACCCTAAAGCAGTGGAAACATGATTCAGTGCAGAAATGGAAGAAGCTATAGATGAAGAGTTGCTATAGAAATACACAGGCTGCTTAAGGAGAAAATAACAGTTTGGAAACTTCCAAGCTATTCGTCATGGTCAGGACACAGCTACCATTGAAATAAGCAAACAAACAAGTACCAAAGAAATAATCACCCAGCATATCAGTGAGAAGAGAATACCATCCTGTGAAGACAGCAGAACTACATACATAGGTCAAACCAATTTGCATTGTAATCCTGCTTCAGCCCAAATGTAACTAACATATGTATGCACAGGCACTTGCAGCTGTAATGTAGTTATGACAGGGAAATATTATTATCAATGCGGGGGGGGGGGTAGTACACTCAGAACAGAGGGTTTGCATTCCATATCTGCAATCATAACATGAACAAGCAGAATCACTAAATACTCCTTAGAAAGACGTAATACGTGCATTTCAAACATGCTGTGCTTAGCAATGTTAGTGTGTGTTTAGTATTTCTTTCTTATTTAAATACAAGTTCAATTCTTGATGAAGCCTGAGTTGCAGCAACAATGGCTTTACATTTTATATTTTCCATGGGCAGAGAAGAGTTTCAGATTCTGTCTTTTTTGGCATTTTTTTATATTTACATTTCTGTGGACACAGGACATAGCACACCCCTGCTGCCTTTTAACTGTCTGCCCCTTTACAGTTAAGCAAGTGGTTACTTATTTTGCTGCCTTGGCACCTGCATTTGCAAGGGGAATGACTCATCTATCTAATGCAAGAAGTTCTTTCAACAATAAATCTTTTACTTAGTTCTGCCTGATGCATTATTTTTTTTGTTTGGTTATGTATGATTTTGTGAAAGTTTTGTCCTAAATAATGGGTTAGTCAAGATAGACTGAATTTCTTCAAATAATTTTAGTCACCTTGGAATATCTTAAGTGATAGCCCAGAAAATTGGCTCTTGATGAATCAGCTATGATATCTGCTGCATAAGCAGAATTTCTAAACAACTTATTTTAGTTTTCAGCACAGGAAAAGACTGGTAGCATTTCTGTGGCAAGATCACTGATTGTAAGATCAATAGAATCTTCCGGCTCATGGCACTGTATTAGCTATAACAAGCATGGTTTTTCTACATTTTAAATAGTTTTTATTAATTTATTTTGAAAGTATTCTGACAGAAAAAAACACATATTTCCATCATTACCTATATTCATTCAGTCTTGCAAAATTCTATTTACCCGCTCATCTGGGGGGAGTCGTATTTTTGTGGCAGAGAAGAGATTATGACTGAACTGTTATTTTTTAAAATTATTTTGTAACTTATGTATTATAAATATTTCATTCCCATGTACTCTGCAGCAAACTGGGTCAAGTTTCAGTAGCATGATCCCTGAATTCTCTGGCAGTTTGGTGGGGCAGACTAGAAATTCAGTGGTACCTTAATTTACATTTTAAAATGGAAATGTTATTGTATCCAATATGAACACGAATAAAACCTTCATCAGAGTACCTCTCTGTTAGTTTTTTGACATTACATTCAACAGACTACTCCTCACTGTTTAAATCATAGTACCACCACTGAAGTCAGTAAAGCAATGTCCATTTAAAGCCGGTGAAGCCCTGGTTCCACATTTTCCATTATAAATACACTGATTATTTTCCTTCTAACCTTAACTGCATCATAGAAATTATCATGTGGAAAGCTTGAGGTTTTGGCATCTGAGCAAAGGGTTAAAAGTTTTGGAGTCAGATATGAGAAGCAGTTTAGCACTGCAGTATAAACACATTGACTAAATTCAGTGGAAGTCAATAAAACAGTCAGCAGTGTTGACACTCATTTTACCTTCTGTATGTTATAGATACAACAAGGCATTGAGATCCATGGAGCTGTCCATATGTCTTAGCAATATTGAATGTACAGGATCAACATACAACTTTAAGATTATTTTTGTGTTCCTGATAAAACTTTCTGAAAGCTTGGATTGTGGCACAGAATTCTGCAGCAAGTAGTTAGGAACAGGATAGATTATGTTGCAAAACAATGTACAAACTCATTATATAATATAGTTGTTTAGAAATGTGGATGTATAACGCAGATGAGATGGTAAAGGCAGCATTTCTAGCTCTACCAGGACATAGCTGCACTCCTGAACAATCTCCACGTATGTGTTCAGAGCCCCTACTCAGCACTGCTAATGGCATTGTGGAAAACCAAAAATACCCTTCTTAGTAGAGCCGGTGTTGAACACTTCATTTCCTTAAAAAGAAATCTGGAAAACTTCCCAGATTATATATCTGTCCCTCTAACTTCAGAGGATATGACTGCACTAGGAGACCATGAGTAAGATTAATACTTGGGGCCTTTCTTTCTCTTGTAGTGCTTTTATTTTAGGTTTCTGAAAGTTCCTGGTTCTTGTAATATGGTGCAAATGTTAAGGAAAATAAATAATACATATGCATATACATACATATGTATACATTTGACCTAATACCATGTGGTCATTTAGGGTTAATGAACAGGGAAAGGCGAACTGGTTTAGATTTAATATACAATCTGGTGGGGCTTTCACTGAGGCTAGAATGAATGAATAAGAATTTTAGTTACATTGAGTATGTCTTTCTCATATTTATTTTCATATATCTGTATGAGTCCACATATTGTTGAGATTAAAAACAGAAACACTGAACAAACATAAGAAAGTACAGTTTGTGGTATTTTTAATTTGAATCCAGGAAATATTTGAAATCTTGGTAGTGGCTCTATTTTTCTATGAATTGTGGACCAGAGAAGGTTCATTCTGGTAAATAAACATTCATAATTTGTTCATATGATGCTTGCAATGATTTCCAAGGTTAAACTGTAGAACTCTTAGAAATTACATGTCTTTAGTAATTAATTTATTTCCAAGCAACCAAAAGATTCTGGATTTTCTTAGTGGTCCCTTTTCAGTAAAGCATTTAAAAATGAACTTAAGTGAACTGTGCATTGGATGGACTGTTGAATTTGGGCCCAGAAATCTTTCAGCCAAACACTCTTAAATTGTGGGGGTGGAGGTGGGGTGCAGGGGTGTGTTTGTTATATGAATGGGAAATCTGGGGCTAGAGTTCATGGATGATTTCTCTCTTTACAATGGACTGAACCAAAACCTTCAATCTAAACAATAATGAGCTTTGAGATATTTAACATCCACATTTATTTCTTATTATTTACAGGATTTTTAATAGGCACTCACACAGTGGTGATTTACTAGAATATATTTCTGCTTTTACAGATCTTTTCCTGCTG
>NW_005842198.1:1512656-1533792 GCF_000455745.1 Alligator sinensis
AAAATTTAGTACAGTACACCTTTAGATTATACTTTTGTTCAGAAGCACCCCATACCCTCACCTCTTGAATTAATTGTTGCAGTGACCTTTGTTTTTCTTCAGGATGATCTTCAGGTGATGAGTGACTGTGGTAATGCTCTGGAACTCTAAGAGGCATGGACACTTTAGATCCATTTTGACATTTGTAAAGGTCATGACTAGGGAGATTATAAATATTATAAAGATAAATAGATATCTTTTCTTTATTTAATGGAAGAATATTTTCATAGATTTCATAGACATTAGGGGCTTGAAGGGACCTTGCAAGATCAACAAGTCCAGCCCCTCTACCATAGGCAGGAAGTCTTCTGGGGTCAAATGATCCCAACAAGATAAACATCCAGACGCCTTTTGAATGAGTCCAGAGTAGGTGTTTGCATCACCTCTGGGGGCAGTCTGTTCCAGATCCTGGACACACGGACTGCAAAGAAGTTTTTTTTTATGTCCAGTACAAATTGGCCTTCCAGGAGTTGGTGGCTATTAGACCTTGTTATCCCTTGGGGAGTCCTGGTGAACAACTGTTCTCCCAGGTCCTGATGCACCCGCTTTATATACTTACAGGCTTCCACCAAGTCCCCCCTGAGCCTTCTCTTCTCTAGGCTGAACAGTCCAAAGTCCCTCAGCCTCTCCTCGTAAGGCTTACACTCTTGGCCTTTGATCATGCGGGTGGCTCTATTTTGGAGGCTCTCAAGCTTATCCTTGTCCATCCTGAAGTGGGGGGCCCAGAACTGGATGCGGTACTCCAGCTGTGGCCTCTGTAAGGCCAGGGAGGATGACATCCCTGGTTTTGCTTGAGATGCATTGGTGGATGCATGCCAGAGTTTGGTTTGCTTTGCCAGCCATGGCATAGTGTTGGTGGCTTATGCTCATCTTGTGGTCAGTTCTCATTTCAGTTCAAACAAATAGCTGATTTCCATTTTAAAAAGTCAAATGTATACCCTCAGTTCAGTTACTACATAATAATTATAACTTGTCCAAAAGAACTACCACTGATAATTTTCTCCTTGAACCTATACTGAACATTGTCTGAGGCTTGTTTAGATTTCTGTCTTGTATTCATTTTCATTATTTACTCACCGGTGTACATTTGTGTTCTGGATTAGGGCAGAAGTGGAAGATCTGAAACCTTGCATGAAATACTTAATTATTTTCTATGTGAAAATATAGAATAGTCATTTTTTTACATTGCTCTTGCCTCCAGAACAGGTATGTGTCCAGTGCAAAAGCCCAGATCTGAAACCCAAGAATTATAGGGAAAAGTTTGAGATCTGGATCTGAATTATGCAAATAATTAATACTTTTATAATTGATGAAGCCTAACTACATCATAGTGACTCCATAAACCTGGCGGGTTTTGGGTGGAAATGCAAGGTATAATTTAAGGCCTAAATATCTGGGTCTGTGCAATCTGAGAAACTTTCTTCTGCATGCTGTTCAGGTATTATGGAGATTAATGGGATTCCTTAGTACAGAAGGAAGGGTGATGTTAATAGGGAGTTTTCCATGTGAGCCCCTCCATTATTGCATGAACTTGCCATGTTTGCTCCCCCAAGTCCCAAATGTATTAAATCTATTGCCAAACTATTAAAAAATGAGTTTCCACTTGGAAGATGGAGATTGGATAGCCTTTTGCATAGGTACAAGGTGATTATGTTTTGGAGCTGCATTTGTTTAGGAATGAGAAGGCTGGTAAATGTAAACTGCACAAAATGATCTTGTCTGTATATTGTGAAGTTTCAATTCTGTAAAAGAAACCTGGAGTTTGTGATTCACTGCTTACCGTTAATTGATTTTTAAAAGAAGAAATCTTTATTATTTAAATAAAGCCTCCAACTGAATGCTGTGGTTCTTGATCTAGATGTGAATTTGGCAGCTTGCTTGCCTCTGCTACAATGGCAAACAGTGGCAGAAAGCAGCAATATTTTTTTCCCTCTCTTGTCTCTTTAACTAACAGTTAATCCAGCTCTGTCTCTCAAATATCTCCTCAATGATCAGGAGTTCTTAACTGCTCACATTTTTCATTCTTCCCCATCACCTGAGAAGGCTTGTCCTCTGTTAAGCCAAGCAGAGTTTCCAGTTAAAACAAAATAAAACAAAGCAAATCCCTTATTTCTTCCTGCCAGTTCTGTTTAATTTTTGTCTAGTTACAAAATTGGCTTTCTAGTTAAATTATAAGTGGAAAAACTGGTTTTGCTTTCCACAGTGTTGCAGTGCCAACCTCTCAGAAACAGCACAGTTAGAAATGGTAAAGACCTTTGAGGTCATCTAATAAGTGCCACTGCCAAAGCAGCATTGTTCCTTGTAGTATATTTCCCAGTGCTTTATCTAGTCTCATTTTAAAAGTCTCCATTAATGGGGCATCCATCATGTGTTGAACATTATACCGTATGTAGGAAATCTCACAAGTTTTCCTTACTATAGAAAATTTGTAACTCATCTTATAACATTCACTACCAGTGGGAGGGGACCTTTAATTAAAACGTTTGGTCTTTATTGTAGACTCTTGCTTTGGATTGGTCAGATATATTTTGTACTCCTAAGCACTGACTCCTATTTTTTTATTGATCCAATGTGCCATGGAGGTTAATGTCATACCATTGTTATGCTGTACAGCCTCTTGTATAGCATGGAGCTGATCTAGACTCCAGTGACTTTAGCAAGAATCTTTCAGCCATGCAGAGTTTGTTTCCTGAAAACAATTGACAGTCCTATGGACTCTCTTTAGGTCAGATATTTGAGTGTCATGCACAATGATATCACTGTGATGCAGAAGAAATCAAGATCTGTTTCTTTAGCTGGCTATAGTCAAAAACTTGAAATAGATGCAGTGTTAATCCAATATACACAAGAAGATGACTAAGGGTGATGTGAGTGTGTTGGCAATGAAAGAAATACAATAACCATCTTCACAGCCCAGAAGTGTAGTCTGCAAACATAAGCAATTTTTTTGTGAAATAAAAAAAATAAAACCAAAAAGTTTGAAATAAGCAAGCTCAGCTTATGTTTTTGAGTGCCTGGCATGATAGCTGCTCTATAATGTTTATAAGGGCTTTGGCTGTAGTGCATCCTAAAAAACAACTTTTTATGAATCCTTCCCAACTTGTAGCAGAACAGCCACTCAATGACAGCCTGCCAGCCTCAAATGTTTTTACTTCTGTAGCCTCTCAGAATAATGGGAACCAGAATCTCTTTTTTAGGTTACCTACATTCCCTGTACGGGAGCTTCCACTAATCAATCGATAGTGCTGTTTGGATTGGGTATCAGAAGAGGTAGGTGTGGGAGTTTGTACTTCACCTGAATTCAGAATTTAGCATAATCTAACAGCACCTACAAGGCAATAATTAAAAGAACCAGGGGAGGGCTGGTTAATGCTTTGTTTCTGTTATAAATCTACTGTCTATCAAAGTCCTTGATCCAAGTTCTGATCTAAGCAACACCTAGTATAAATATGGAGTAACAGCAGTAATGCCGCTGGAGTTACTCTGAAGGTGACGTTACACATTAAACTTAGATCATACTAAATCTGGAGAATGTTAAGCAATGTTAAAGTTAGGACATGCTGCGTGCACGTTACATCTTAATATAGTTTCTTGCTTGCATAGCTCTGACTTGCCACTAGAGGATTGGTGAACAGGGGTGTGGCTAGGAGCCAGGACACCTCGCTTTATCCCTGGGACACCTCTATCCCTGCTTAGGAGGCAGAAGAGGCTGTGAGTGGTGCATCCTGGGATGCTGGATGATTGTAAATTACTCATTTTATCTGTGTGGAGAAGACTGAAGTTACCCCAACATGAGCAAAGCCTAGCATGAAGGCACTTAGCATGAGTTAGCAAGCTTTAATGTGTGGACATTCACATTTTAAATGCCCTTAGTGTAATGTGACAAGGTTCCTTGGGTGAATTTGATATCTTTTATTAGACCAACCCAAGTAGTTGGAGAATATTTATTAAGCAAGCTTTCGGGTTCAAAAACCCTTCGTCAGGCTAAGGAAGTTTCAGCAGTTGGTGTGTGCTCTTCCTGGATGGAATGAAAAGTAAAGAAGCCAGGGGCTGGGCTGGGCTGGGCTGGGGAGTCAGTTGCCAGGCAGATTATAATGTATCAAAAATCCAGTGTCTATGTTTAGTCCATGATCTCTAGTAACTTCACCCTAAATTTCAATTAATGCAATGCAGATTAGTATTTGGACTAGCATCCCCAAATAATCATCTCAGTACACTAAGAATTGCTTCATACTAAATCATGAGAAAATGTGTTCTTTTTATTTTTTTTCAAAACAAAATTTTTACACTATGCTTTTCCACTGGTGAGGCTCTTTATTATTCACTTTTTTATTAAATGTGTATAGCATCTTCTGACAAAGGTTTCTTGTGATCTCTTTCACTGGACCAGCTTTGTAGTTGGGACAGATGGTCATATATATGTAAAAGATGTCACAAAAAACCTTGCCTCCTGTGCATTCCATTGACCATTATGACTACAACACTCCAACCCTACTATTGCACTTGCATGTCTCAAAGCAGTGTACAGACGTTTCAGCCTACTCTAGAACTAGTCCATCTAGGTTGGAAGGTAGCCCATCTAGGTTGGAAAGTAGATGTTATCTTGAGGGTAGTAGCTCCAGAACACATTTTTGGTATAGAAAATGAAGAATTTTTATTGATTACAATAACTATTGTATTGTAGTTATTGTGAAATTAAATGGCTGGACAGCAAAGCATGTGTTGGATGATATTACAATGCCCTACAGCAGAAGTCCAAGTTCTTGGTAAAAGTGCCAAGAGAACATTAGTGAGAGCAGTTAGCAGGACCTTAGATACTTCAGTACAGGTATAGGGTTTTTTTTAACATTTTAAAAAGTTTGTTCTGGGTTTAGAACAAAGACACGGTGCTTTTACCTGTCCAGTGGTGGATAGCCACAGTTTTCCCACTTGTAGACTGGGCTCTGGGCTGCAGTACCCTACAATGCTGTTCTTACCTAACACTTCTAACTGAATGAATGTTTCCACAGTTCTTCCTTTCAGTAGTCTGTAACCAGGGGTAGATGGTTATCAATCAGGCAAAGCACTGCTTATTTTAACAACAGGAACAAAGCTTATAGGGTGGGAAGGGGAGGAGGAGGGAGTGGGGAAGGATTTTAAAACAAGAGAATGCTCTTACCTAAAAGCTGATTATTTTCAGATGGTAACATAGACAAGCCTAATTATTTCAGCTCTCCTCCCTTTCCCTCTCCCCCAGTTTGGTATTATGCAATTAGACAACAGTTAGATCCCTTACTCCAGAGAGAGTTTCTTTTTAAATTGGATACAGTTATTTTGGTCCTGGCACTGTCTATTCATAACTCTCAAGTGTTTGTTGAGAAGTGGTGTATCTTGAACCATTTTTTTGATTTAATTAGTTACTCTGGCCTAATAGGAGTGCACATGTAGATGGTGACATGCAGAGATAGTTGGTCAACTCCTTAGTGAAGCGTCCTTAGATGCACCCAGTATTTGTTATTACAGAACTGCCCTAATTGGAATTAAGTGTGCCTAAATTTAATTCATGTTAACTTAGTGCACATTAAGTGGGTTTAAGCAAGTGTCTATATGTTTAGGTGTTAAAGCACATTAATGCTGCGTGTGGACTGACTTGGGGCTCAAGTTAGTCCCAAGTCAATCCAACACAGAGCATTAATGTGCTTTAATGCATCTACACATTTGGTAATGTGCTTTAACTATTTACACCTGAAGTTGATACATGCATTTGCATTTGCAGGTATCAACTTTAGGCGTGAATAGCTTAAATTCACCATTTTTAAAGTTCATTAAGGTTGTGCACATGTAGATACGTGCCCTAATGCACCTTAAATTTAGGTTAATGCCTTAAAGTGTGTCATGTAGATGCACCCCATATTCAACATTTTGAAAATTAGGCATAAAGTTTCTCAGTTTGGTTATCCCCAAAAGTGTCCACTTTTTAAAAATGGTTTTTAATTTTTAGTTCTTATAATTATAAAAACAAGCCCAGTAGCCCACATATATAAAGACTGAATAACCAATGCAATGTTGCCTACAAAAAGACAGCTGGAATCATTATGATCCTGAGGGGTATGAACTATTTGGTTTCTCATTAATTACATTGAATGTTAACTTTTAAGGTCTAATCATGACATATAAGGAGGATATTGTAAAGGCATATAGAGATTTTATAGGTGGTCAGTGCCCACTGAAAGCCCAGAGAGTCTTGGGAAAATCCCTCTGTTCATGTCAGCATTTACTGATGATCATTTTTAGCAGATGGAATGAGACAGTGAGTACACTATGGAACTAGTGTAGTCAGGAACATGTAGCCAGAAGAGGAGGAGAGAGACACTTAGGCTGAGACTAGGAGAGAAAGGAAGAGGATTGGGAGGAAGGTACATAAGAAATGACAACTCAGAAATCAGTTCGTATTCTAGGGCAACATTCTACCCTTGGTTTGGGTGCAAACTCCTTATTGCCGTAAGTGGCTGTGACTCTGCTTTCCAGACTGATACCCTGGCCTATAGGCCATCATTAAACCCAGAACTTCAGCCCAGTTTACAGCACACAAATATTCTTGGCCTGTAAGCAATATTTTAAGATGCATCCTATGTTACCTAAGGTACATATAGTGATTTTGATGCATGGGTTTGTAATCTCCAGATTGGATTAGTATAATTCATTTTATAAGGGCTTTCCTTCAAAAGATATTCATGAACTTTGGATTACATGATGTAAGATTCCATAGTGCAGCTGTCTGGCCAGCATTTTACACAGGCTAATATAGCTTATTATGTGGATTTAAAAAATAATGTCTAAAACAATGGGCATTAATGGCCAAGGCTTTTCTGATTCTGCTAGTTTCCATATTCCTTGTGTCCTGTCTCATACATAAAGATCACCAGGCCTTGTGGTATTAATTGCTGTTCAATTAGTTTAAAATCCTCTGGATTGAGAGCATTGCCTCTCTTACGCCCCATCATGTTTTATTTCTAAGTGGTATCGGGAATGCAGACTCAGAGGCTTTATTCCAAACTAAATTAAAATCCCATTTTTAATTTGGGTTTTGCATTCTGACTACAAGTATAAACCATTTGGGGGGAGGGGTGCTGGAGGGGCGCTGGAGGGGGCTGGGTTCTTTGGTTTTTTACCGTGTCATAAGCTGTATTTTTTGCAGTGAATTTTGAGAAGCAAGTAGATGAGCAACTATGCCCTGTGCACTTACAACTGTGAGGATTGTGTCATATGCCTAATTTCACACTCTGGCTTCCTTTAAGTGTATTAGGGGTTTAAATTGAACAAAAGGTCAATTTTAGGTTTGGCCATTTCAGTTTGCTTGAATCAATGCCTGAGCACACAAGCAAGAGCACAATGTGAATTATGATCGTTTGTATTCCAAAAAGGGGCAACATATTTTCATATGTGAAAAAAGTACCTTCTCCTCCTTACATACAAAATAGGTTAAATATGTTGGCTAACCTTATACCTTTTCAGTTCTACTCTATTTCTTTGGACTGCTTTTGAAGAGCTCTGCTTCTCCACACTGTGTAACATTCCCAAGATGTGTCTGTTTTACTGAACCCAAGCTAGTTGTTGGCATGATATAGATTGATGTTACATTTACATTTAAAGTTAAGTGGGCATGGATCTGTCTTTTTAGCATGTTAAAAATAAGACCTTATTTTACATTCTAATTTAGAGGAGAGAATCAGGGTTAACTTGGCACCAGCCTCTGGTATTTTGGTTGATAAGGTTTAGTGTAAATAAATGCAGGTCTATGAATTAAATGGCATGAGGATCAGTTAGGGGTGCTGGCTTTCCATAGCCTTAATCTGGTTGGCCTAAATGATTTATAAACTGGCAACATGATGAATGTTGTTTTAAGTGGACAAATCACATTGAAGAGGTGTAGTTTTCTGTCAGTGTGTAACATGACCACTTCTCTTAGGGGAAGAATAACAATCACAAAGACCAGTAAGTGTAACAAGATCACAAGTAGGCATATTCCTTCTCTCAAACATAAATCATTAGAAGGGCACTCATTCTTTTCTTTCCTCTTTATGTGTCTTTCCTCATCTTATCTTCAATTTTTTTTGGTGCTACTTCTCCATTGCTTTGGAAAGCAAAGCCCTCCACTTGATTTGTGCTGCAGTTTCTTCATAAATCTATGAGGCTTGTCTCCATCAAGCTGTATTTTCCATTAAAATATGGTTCCCAGGTGATTTCCAATACTATGAAAAACATGTAGCCGTAAGTCTTTCACTGATTGTTTATTATCTGTTTAGGTGCTCCTGAGGATTTTGACAGCTAGGACTTGTATCATATGTAATGTAATAAAAGTGGATGTCTTCAGTATAACTGCAATCGCTGGCCTCCTCCTTATTCACATGCCAAAGCGGTATTTGTTTTCTGGGTTATTTTTTTAACGTAACTTTGGGTCCACTCCAAATCTTGCCTATTTTAACTTATTGCTTCTTTTGCTAAGTAGCCAAGGGCAAATGTGGCACTTTCATGCTGTGAACTGTAAACTGTTTGAAAAGTATTAGTCACAAAACTACTCTGTTAGGCTAGTAAAAGAACAAACTTATTTTAGATGATTCCTAACATGCACAAACCAATTGTTTGATATGAATCAAAGTTGAACCTCATGTGTATGCCCTCCCCCACAGACCTGCTAACCCCTCTGGATTCCACCTCTACTTCTTGTCCCTGGCGAAAGACTGTACATGCAGTGCCTATTCTACATTCATGCAGTTTTAAGTAAGCCATGTGAATGTAGACCAGTTGCAGCGGACAGCTGTATGCACCCTCTGTGCAGATCATTGACTCTGGGGCATGTGCCACTTGAAAGCTTTGTGTCTTGTGGCTCTTGGCCATATCCAGTTTTTAGTTTTGTGGTGAGAAGGCTTAGGAAATTATCTTGCAGTCCTCTCATGGGTAAAATTCCTGTTGACTTGAAAGATAACTTTGCCTGCATTAGAAGATTGACTATGCATAAATATTTATAGATATCTGGTTGTACAAAGTTGGGAAAGAAGTCAGATCCTTCTTGAACGTGCTTAGTTTTTCAAGTGCCCAACTCAATCGGCATGTTGCAAATCCAGTCCATCAGGCATAGAGATTCTACCCAAGCACAGGGATGTCAGTGTCTTGGCACATACCTCATTATATCACTGTGTGTTACAAGAATAGGTTGATGCATTACTCCAGAATCAGTCCAAAGAAGGCTCTGATGGCCCACATCCCAGAAGTGGTTGAAAGGGATAGACTAATCGCATAGGAAAGTGGCAAGGCAAGAAGAAAATAATGCATAAGGGCTAGGAAGAAGAAGGCTGGGCTTGTGCCAATTTACATGAAAAAATAATTTTAAATGCATCATCATCATTTCCCCTCCACCCAGGTGAGGAAACCATGTTGATGTAATGACTCAGCAGGAAAGCAATCAATCATTATCCAGCAGAGCTTGAATACTACTTCAAGCTAGTATTCAGAAACGTGAAGGCAAAATGATGTAAGCTAACCTGAGCAGCTTTCCAGTTTGGAGTGTGGAGCCTGGCCTTCTCAATGCTGCATTGCCACTTCTGCCTCTTCAGGAGTCAGCATTTTTATCCTTCCATTAACATGTCTGCAAGTGATGAGCCAAGGGATCTGGATTTTTACCTCATGTTCACAGTGAAGGGGTAGGCCTATACCCAGTCACAGGTGTCCTGCTCAAACCTGGCTGTTCAACAGAAAACAATAGTTTCCTTCCTTCCTTCCTTCCTTGGCCACTGTCCTGCACAACGCTAGTGAGGATGATGACCTGATCCTCGTAGGCGGGGACAATAATTGCACCATTGATGCCTACTCAACTGCACAGGGCCTCAGCCTCACCTGCCCACAAGCTGAAGTCTGCCCTGGAGACTGCGGACCTTATCGATGTCTGGTGAGCCCTGCATCCTGACATGCGCCAGCACACCTGGGCCAGGATGAGCGCTGGTGATCTCACCATAGCTTGCCTTGACCTCCTTTATGTCACCAGACACCATCTGCCACTCCTGTGCAGAAGCTTCATTGTTCCCTTAGGCCTGACAGATCATGGCCTGGCCTGCTGTGGGAGAGCCTGAGCCTGCCTGGGAGAGCCTGCATGTAGGTGCATTATTGGTGTTTCAATGTCAGCCTGCTTCAAGACTACTTCCGGGACTGCTTTGCCCTTTTTGGCAGGGCTGGGAGGCCGTGAAACTGAGCTACTCCTCCTGGAAGCTACGATGGGATGTGGGCAAGGTACAGATCCAGGCTTTTTGCCAACAGTACACCCAGCTGGCCACAAATGAACTCTGCCACCATAACCAAGAGCTGAAAGAAGATGTGGCACAGCTCAAGGCTGCCCTGCTGGCCGCCAGCAGTGATGCAGTGCTATGTGAGAACCTCTGTTTTCTCAGGAAAAACCTGTGTGACTTGGTGGAGAGCGCAGCCCGTGGAGTGAGGATCCACACCCGCTGCCAACTGCTGGCTGAAACTGATGCTCCAACTCCCTTCTTTTTCAACCTGGAGTGGCGGTGGGCAGTGAGCAAAGTCTTAGATCACCTCCAGACCCCTAAGGGCCGGGCAATTACAGACCCAGGCAAAATATGTGAGCACGCCATTGCCTTCTATCGTGACCTGTTAGTGGCTGAGCTGTCCTGCCACATGGGAACTCCACGAGGGCCTGCCACATCTCTGTGCCCTGTAGGTCAGTGAGCATGAATGGGAATTTTCTCTGGAGGAGCTGGCAGCTGTTGTGGGTGACCTCACCTCTGGCAAAGCCCCAGGACTTGATGGGTTACCTGCCAAATTCTACAAGACTTTCTGGCCTCTCCTTGGCCCCTGTCTCCTGCACATTTTCCAGGAAAGCCTTGCCGACAAGGTCCTGCCAATCAGCTGCTGCCGAGCGGTGCTCATGCTGCTGCCCGAGAAGGAAGACCTTGGCTGCATTAAGAACTACCGGACAGTTTCCCTGCTATGTGCAGACTACAAGATTAAGGCCAAAGCGACCCACCTCCACATCATCATGGCTTTCATCACTGGGCCTGAGCAGAGCTACTGCGTGCCGGGTAGGATCATTCAAGACAACCTGCTTCTGCCGTGCGACCTACTCACAGCCAGCAAACTCTTTGGCCTGGAAATCAGCCTTATCCCTCTGGACCAGAAGGCCTTCGATCAGGCGGACCATTCCTACTTCTTCCAGGCTCTGGTGGCCTTTGGCTTCGGGCCCCTCTTCCCTGGGGCCTTCTGGGTCTTGTACCAAGACACCTCCAGCCTGCTCAAAGTGAAGGTCCTGCTCTTCGCCCCATTCTGCGTGTGCAGGGGCATCCATCAGGGCTGCCCCTTGTTGGGCATGCTCTATGCCCTGGCCATTGAGCCGCTGTTGCACATGCTGTGGCACCACCTGAGCAGCGTGGCCCTGCCATTGGCCACTGGCCCGTCCATTGGCCCTTCGCTACAGCTGTCGGCGTATGCGGACAACGTGACCATCTTCCACAACACCCAGGAAGATGTGTGGTTCCTGATAGACTGCCAGAGAGCCTATGAGTGCGCCTCCTCAGCCTGTATCAATTAGGCCAAGAGTGATGCCCTGCTGCTTGGTGTGTGGACCAGTGTGGACCCCCCCCCCCTCCCCAGATTTGCCAGGGGGCCTCACCTGGCACCGCAAGAGCCTCAAGGTCCTGGGCACGTTCCTGGGGCCACTGACCTTCATGGCGTGCAACTGGGACATCCTTGAGGGAGTGGAGGCTTGCCTGCAATGGTGGCACTGGCACCTACCCAGCCTGTCCTACCATGGATCTGTCCTCATCGCCAACAACTTGGTGGCGGCAACCCTGTGGCATTGGTGCGCCATACTCAACCTGTCACAAGACCTGCTCGAGAGGCTCCAGTGCCTCCTGGTAGATTTTCTGAGATGGATGCCACTGGCTCCTACAAGCTATCCTTTACCTACCTGCCGCCGAGGGGTGTCAGAGCCTGGTAAACCTGGTGAGCAAGGTGGCCACCTTCTGCCTGCAAGCCCTTCAGTGACTCCTCTATGGTGAGGAGTGCTTACCTTGGCAACAACTGGTGTGCCAGTTCCTGCAGAGGGTCAGGGTCCTCAACTTCAACTGGGAGTTTTTCCTGATGGACCTCACAGTTTTGAATTGGGCAGTGCTTCTGGCCTTCTACCATGTCATGGTATGAGCCTGGCAGGCTACCTTTTGGCTCCAGCCCCAGGCCTGGCACTTGCAGTTCCTGCAGCTGCTGAGGGAGCCCCTGGTGCACAACCCAGCCCTGTGGCACCCCGTGCCGAGCCTGGCCTCTGCCAGCCTCACAGCCACCCTCATCCAAGCACATGTCCTCCACCTGAGCCATCTCCTTGACCCCGCTTGGTCAGCTTGGCTCTTTCCTGAGGCCCTAACCACCTGGCTAGGCATATACTCCATCCGCAGCATTGGCAGTCTTCTCCATGACATTCAGGCTGTGCTCCCACTGGAAGCAGCAGCCACCCTGGATAACCATCTCTGGGCATGCCAGATCCCACGCACTGCGGATGCCTCAAGTGAGGCCTTCCCCCTACTGCCAGTCACCCCAGCTGTGGCCAGTGAGCTGGCTAGCAGGCCTGGCACCCTGATGATGCTCCTTGTGCCTCCCAACAGTGACACAGGTTGCCCCTTTGCTTTTTGCCACATAGAAGCCTGTATGCCTGTTTGGTTCATGTCCACCATGCCCAGGTGCTGGCAGGCCACCCTGATACACCGTGGCAATGGTGCCTGGGGCTGCCAGATTCCCCACCAGCCCACTTGGCTTGTCACACATTATATAAGCTGCCAACTTCCAAGAAGACTGGTGACCTGCAGTGGCAGTTGCTGCACGGCATCCTAGCCAGTGGCATGTTTGTGTCCCACTTTGACCCAGCCACCTCGACAGCCAACCCCTTCTGGCCTGGGTGCATTGAGGAGAACCAGCCCCCCAGGGAGCCATGCAACCAAAGCCATCTGGCATGTGAGACAGGGAAGTGGGGGCACTTACCTGTCCCCTCCTTTGGTGAGGGGAGGGACCCCCTAGCGCCGCCCTCCCCCCCTCCCCCCCGAGAGTGGTGCATCACCAGCAGGCCCTTCTTGCATGTGCACAGTTTAAAAATGGCCTGGCAATGGCAGGAGCTGCATTCAGCCCCTGGGTCTGGTGAGAGACACATGGGTGGAAGCCCATTGCACCCTTGTGAGCCCAGGGACCCCCAGAACCCCCCAAGTGGACCTCACGATCCCTGATGAGCCCTGGCCTGCCCGGAGGTAAACAGGAGCCTGTGGTGGGAGGGACATAGCCCAGCTGTGGGGCAGCTGAGTGGAGTTGAGGAGGGTCAAGCCCCCCACCAGCTCCTACTTGGCCCAGCCCTCCCAGGGAGTCACGCGACCAGAGCCTTGTGAACAGGAAGCACAAACAAACATGCTTCTGGGTCTGGTGCATGAGTTATCATGGGAATTCACACAGGAGGGTGAGTGGGAGGGCCCAAGGCCCTGCCAATGAGCCACAGGATAGGTAGTCCCATCAGTAGCCAGACTACCAGGGGCACAATGCAGATGGCCACACGCCACACCCCAAGGGTTCCTTCGGAGTCTGAGGCCTCCCCCTTTGGCATTTCTGAGGTCTCTACCCAGATGAAACCCATGGTTCCGGGCTCCACACAGATGGAGCCTCTGGCTTTCAGCTGTGGGGGCTGCCTTGCACATTTCCAGGCACATGGGACCGGAAGCATGGCCACCTCCCCTTGTGAGGTCTGCTCCACTTTGGAGTCACGGGGGCATTAGATAGTGGAGGTCCAGACCACGGTTAAGAGACTGCATGCCATCAGGGATGGTGAGCAGGAGATAGACTCCTACTGCCAGACCCTTCACCCCCTGGAGGCTGAGGGTAGACCAAAGTCACCTTCCAGGACAGGGGACTCAAGGATCTCCCATACTGTCCAGCCAGGGGGTTGGACCAAGGTAGTCAATGGCCCCAAGGCCCATTGCACCAGGGTTCCCTTACCTCTGTAGCTTTGCAACAGGTATGAACCTCTTGCAGCCCCAGTAGAGCCTGCAGAGCTGCCAGCTCCTGCCAGCAATGGAGGCTCACTCACAGCTACTGTCCCTGCTCTCCTAAGGCCACACATAGAGTGGTCATTGTGGGAGACTCCTTCATGGGGGGGACTGAGGGCACAATCTGCCACCCTGACCCCTTAGCTTGGGAGGTCTGCTGCCTCCCAGGAGCTCATATCCAGGGTGTAACTGAGAGGATCCCAACGCTGATCTGGCCCACCTACCACTATGCTATGCTCCTTATCCATGAGGGCACAAATGACATGGCTCAAAGCAATCCCAGCTGGGTCATGAGAGGCTACAGGGCTTTGGGAGCAAGGTTAAGGGGGTTGGGGGTACAGGTGATGTTTTTCTTGATCCTCCCAGTTTTGGGTTATGGGCTGAGGAGGGAGAGGAGGATCAAGGTAGTTAACCAAAGACTGTGGTGCTGGTGTCATTGCGAAGGCTTTGGCTTCCATGATCACAGTCCTCTCTTTGGTGAGACAGGCTTTGGTCTGTTGGGAAGAGATGGCCACCACCTCACTGCACTGGGGAGGAGGCTTTTCTCAGACAGAATGGCTGACCTGCTCGACTGGGCTTTAAACTAAGCCTGCTAGGGGATGGGGGAACTACTGCCACTGCTAGCCCACTGGACAACTTTTGCCAATCCAGCAGGCTAAGGCACTCAAGGGAACCCACCTCTACCCCAGCCCCGGAACGATGTGTAGGGAGGACTAGGGCCTCCAATGGGACACTTAGGTGCCTGTACACCAATGCCAGGAGCTTCAGGAATAAACAGGAGGAACTGGTCCTCCTGCTAAACAAGAACGATTATGATTTCATAGGGATAATGGAGACCTGGTGGGACTCTACCTATGACTGGACAACAGATATAGATGAAGAGATCATGTAGACAAAGGGGGTGGGGGCATAGTTCTCTATGTCAAGGAAAGCTACACATCCCTGCAAGCCAACACTGGCATCCAGGGTGGACAACTGGAGACTCTCTGAGTTAAAATCCATGGTGAACATGGCACAGGGGACACAATGGTAGGAGTTTACTACAGACCTCCTAATCAGGATCAAAAGCTCAACCAGGAATTTGCCAAGGAACTGGCTGAGGCATGGTTGTCATAGAGGACTTCAACTACCCAGACATCTTGTGGGAAGAGCACTTTGCCAAATCTGAACGGTCGCAAAGCTTCCTCACATGCGTGGATGAGCTCTATCTGACTGTCTGGACATCTATGGACTGACAGGAGGCAAAGTGCTGCACAACCTAGTACTGGCAATGGGGGATGATCTAGTCAACAATCTAATGATTGAAGGGAAGCTGGGAGACAGTGACCATGAGCTGATCACATTCACTATCCACTGTAAAGCTGGCAAGTCAGCCAGCAACGTAGAAGTCCCAGACTTCAGGAAAGCTGACTTTGACAAGCTCAGGAGACTTGTTGGTGAGGCCCTAAAGGACCATGACCCAAAGGGGAGGGGAGTTCAGGAACAGTGGTTGCTTCTCAAGGGAGTGATCCTGGAAGCACAAGCAATGTCTATCCCATCTCGGAGGAGAGGCAGCAAAACGGCACAGCAGCCCCCTTGGCTCTGCAGGGAACTTGTGGACCTCCTGCATCTAAAAGGAAAGACCTATAAAGGATGGAAGACTGGAACCTCCTCAAAGAAGGAGTATTCTGCACTGGTCCAGACCTGTAGGGATCAAACCAGGAAAGCCAAGGCTGCAACTGAACTCTAACTGGCTACATGTATCAAAGACAATAAAAAGTCCTTTTTTAGATATGTGGGGAGCCAGGGGAAAAGCAAGGGGAACAATTGGACCCCTGCTAAACCAAATGGAACAACTGACAACCCATGCCCAGGAAAAAGCCAACCTGTTTAATGGGTATTTTGCATCTTTTTTTCACCAACCCCAAGGGATGGCCCTGATCAATACGGTACAGGGTGGTCAGGGTGAAGGAGAATTATTACCCTACGTCAATGGTGACCATGTGAAGGAACACCTTGAGAGGCTGAACCCCTTCAAGTCAGCTGGTCCTGACAGTTTATACCCCAGGGTACTTAAGGAGCTGGCAGGCATCATAGCTCAGCCCCTGGCATGGATCTTTGAGAACTTGTGGAGCTCAGGTGAAATGCCCAAAGATTTGAAGAAGGCCAATGTTGTGGCTGTCTTCAAGAAAGGGAGGAAAGTGGATTCAGGGAACTACAGGCCTATCAGCCTGACCTCTATCCCAGGGAAGATCTTGGAAAAAATTATCAAAGAGACCATTCTTGACAAGCTGGCTGATGGCAACATCCTGAGGGATAGCCAGCATGGGTTTGTTGTGGGTAGGTCTTGCTTGACCAATCTCATCTCCTTCTATGACCAGGGGACATATCACCTGGACAAGGGAGAAGAGATTGATGTCATAGATTTTGATTTTAAAAAAGCCTTCTATCTGGTGTTCCACGATCTCCTCATTGAAAAATTGGCCAACTGCAGCCTCGGCTACATCACAGTCCAATGGCTAGGGAATCAGCTCTGAGGTTGGACCCAGAGAGTGGTAATAGATGAAAGTAAATCATCATGGTGTGCCACGACCAGTGGTGTCCCCCAAGGCTCCGTCCTTGGGCCTATTCTTTTCAACATCTTCATTAATGATTGTAGACATTGGTATCAGAAGTCGACTGGCCAAGTTCGCCGATGACACCAAACTTTGGGGTAGAGCATCCACACCTGAGAATAGGATGGTGATCCAGACTGACCTAGACAGGCTCAGAAAATGGACGGATGAAAACATGATGGCATTCAACACCAAAAAATGCAAGGTACTCCACCTTGGGAAAAAAAACCTCACAGCATGCTTATAGGCTTGGCAGTGTTATGTTTGCTAGCACCATTGCCAAAAGGAACTTGGGGGTCATGATTGACCCCAAGATGAATATAAGCCACCAGTGCGATACTGCAGCTGGCAAAGTGAACAAAACTCTGGTTTGCATCTACTGATGCATCTCAAGCAAGACCCAGGATATTCTCCCGCTGTACTCAGCCTTGGTGAGGCCGCAGGTGGAGTACTGCATCTAGGCTCCACAATTTAAAAAGGATATGGAGAAGCTTGAGAGACTCTAGAGGAGAGCCATGCTTATGATCAGAGGGTAGGAGAACAGGCCTTATGATGAGAGGCCGAGAGCCATGGGACTCTTCAGCTTGGAAAAGTGCAGGCTCAGGGGGGGCCTGGTGGCTGCCTATAAGTATATAAGAGATATATAAGTATATCAGGACATGGGGGAATGCCTGTTCACCAGAGCACCCCAAGGGATGACAAGGTCAAATGATCACAAACTCCTCCAAGCCCTTTTCAGGCTGGACATAAGGAAGAACTTCTTTACTGTCCGAGCCCCAAAGGCCTGGAACAGACTGCCTCCAGAGGTGGTGCAAGCACCTACTCTGGACTCCTTTAAGAGACATTTGGACATTTATCTTGCTGGGATCCTTTGACCCCAGCTGGCTTCCTGCCTCTGGGGCAGGGGGCTGAACTCGATGATCTTCCGAGGTGCCTTCCAGCCCTAATGTCTATGAAATCTATGAAACCTCTTTCACGCCTTCCTCAACTGTCCCTGCCTGTGGCCACTCTTTGTCGCCCCCCAAGCCACCAAGGTGGACACTGGTCAGGAGCCTCTCAGAGACCTCCTACGTGTTTCCTACCTGAACTGGGCAGTTGAGTGGGGCACTGTCTGCCTGGCCCACTTTCTACTGGGTCAGGCCAAGTTGGCTATCCTCAAAAGCCACCACAACCGGCTTGCCAGGAGCAGCTCAGACAATACCCTGCGGCTTTTCAACCTCCTGGTGCAGGCGTGCCTCTCACTGGAGTTTGAGCATGCTGTGCTCTGGCAGGCAGTGCCCACCTTTGAGGCACATTGGGCCACTGTGGGAGCGCTGTGTCACGTGGAGGATGGCCATCTTCAATATGCGCTCTGATATCATGACTGGTTTGGGTGATTGGGCGGGCTTGGTGGAAGACTGCGACTCCAAGCTCGTGCTGTGCCCTGGACCAGGCTGCTTTTTGCTTTTTTTCTTTGTGTGGGAAGTTGAAGGTTTTGTCACGTGTACGATTGGATAGAGCAAGGTAGGAATCATTTGTTTATAGAGGGCTTTGGTGTATACAACCACGTGCCCAGTGTCCTGACCGCATAATGGCATGTTAGGCATGACGTGTAATACTGCAAAGATGTCTGTCACGGTGTGATGTTATGAATGTAATGGCATGGTATTCTTGGTTTGATGGTGATTTGTTTGTCTTTGCTTTGTATATTGGACCTGGACCCCAGAGGGGCCAACTTTTTGTACCCTGAACCCCTGAATAAAGTAGTTAAAAAGTCAAAAGTCCTTCCTGTTCAACTGGGAAAAAAGAACTCATGTATCTCACACTACTTACAAACATAACATTTAAGTTGTGAGGTGCTGCCCACCTTCCCTTCAGGTCAGAACTATTGATTTAGTTGGCACCTGAAACCTTGGCTTTGTTTTCTGACAGACATGTCTGATCTCAGGCTGAAAATGAAATTTGGCCTTCCACTTCAGCTTTGTTCTAAACACCCTCTTCCGTACCTTGGGCAGAACACATATTAATTAGGCCATTTTGTGCTGCACTGCACACAGATGACTGGAGCTGGGAGGGAGGAGTTTAGCAAAGTTGCAGGGCCCAAAAGGAAATTGTTCATTTTTCCTATCTTTTGGCAGTTTTTAACAGTAAAAGCAGACTTGAGACTGGCCCTCATTTTGTATGGCTCCATGAATTTAGCATGAGTTAGGTTTTAGGTATAATACCTGTTTAAAAACTTGTATAGCTTCCGCAGAAGAAAGGTGTAAAGCATTTTTTCTGCAACAAAAAAGGGAAAGACGCATACAACTTCACTAGAAAAGAGGACTAGAAAGAGCTGTTAAGCAGTCAGTGAAAATTGCCACCTAAGTATTTATTTATGAACAAAGGATTTATAGCATCTAGGGTTTGACTCTGAGTAATCTGGGTGAGTTGCTATATTTGAGTGACCAGCGAATGGTGTATCTGTGCTAGTGCAACTCCAAAGGTAGATAAGAAAATACACAATTTGCTTGAAACTGATATAAACCACAGCTTCCCATATCTGTACTTTTGTTTTCCCCTGCCACTAATTCCTGAATCAGGGCAAATCCCAAATACAGAGCAACCATTGCTTTGGTTCTTAACCTCTTTGCCCCTTTTCTATGCAACACAGCCATCCCACTAGCAGTCCTGACCTTAATGTTTTCGCTGATCATCATCATCTTGCTAGGAGGAGGTATTTCCTGTTGTCTGAAGTATGCAAATATTAACATTTCCTGGGGACTGAACCTCTCCTCAATGAGCTGCTGTGCCACTGAGAATGCAAAAGATTTGTGTCAAAGTACACAAAGGCTTTGCCTCCAGATTGGCTTCTGAATTTACCTCTGATGTATTCTCTTATCTCAAGATGATGTTAGCAGTTACTCTTAAAATGAAAAATCTTAAAGAGCAAAGACTGATGCAGATAAAATCTTCTGGGTTACGATCCATTCATTTGGAGCCAAATGGCTCACCCGTTAATATCATTTGCCTTATGACCAATTACCATGTATTTCCTTATTAAGCAGAAAATCATTTTTCCCAGAGTTGTAAACGGAGTTAATTGCATTTCATCCTCTTCTGCATCATGGCAGCTAAAGAAGAAGATTGGGCATGTAGGGTTAATTTCCTGGCCATTGAGCATTTCAGGTTTAAAAAAAATTAAAGTAATTATGCTGAGTATTTATCTTTCCTCATTAGGATCATTATATCTGGAGACTGCTAAAAACTATAATAAGGACCCCTCTACAAGGCACTGTTTCCTCTATAAAATGGACTCTTCATGTCCCTTATCATCTTAGTATCCTTTCTCTGCACTTCTTCCATTTTGAATTTATTTTTCTTGAACATAAATGAACCAGAAAGGTATATAGTATTCCAAATGAGGTCTTTCAGTGTCTCATATGCTGACATTTATACTTTCCTATCCTTCAGGGAAATACTTTAGTTGATACATGGTGGAATCAGACTTGCTTTTTATGGCTATATCACACTGCTGGCTGATAATCAGCATATAATCAATTCAAGTCTCTCAAGTGTTTCTCCTCCTCTCATTTCCAACAGATAATCTCCCATTTTATAACATAAATGGTTGTATATTAGTTCCTGAGTGTGTTGTCTTTTACTTTGGTATTTAATTTCATACCACTTCTACTATTCCAGTCCTCAGAATTATATAGTTCTTCCTGTAGGATATTCTGATCCTCCTCTGTACTGGCAACACCTCTCCTGCGCTTATGCTAGCTTTCACTTAAGAGGGATTGATGTAGTGGGATTTTTGCCTGAGTAAGGACTACAAATTTTTGGATTATCATCAAGACGGATCCTTTATAGTTGAATAAAATAGGAACTAGATTATTTTTTATACATGCTGGCATTTTCCCAGTAAGGAGTAATTGTTAATATGCAGTAATGGCTACTTCAAAAGTATCCTATGCTTTGTACTAATCTGCTTGCAGGAGTGGGATGAGTATCAAATACTAAACCCTTCTCCTGAGGCTGAAATCTTTATATTCCCATCTGATGCAGATCCTTATCCAAGGATTGTCAATAAAGTCTTCAGAGCACTTCATTTCTTTTTTCCTTCACTGCCAGTTTATTAAGTTACAGAGGTTACCAAATCAGCAAGTGGGTTACAGAATAATATTGTACTAGAAGGATGAAGTCACGTGGGTGTAAGAGCAACAATACCAGTTAAGCTTTTAAAAAATATTATAGATTACAATGTAGTAACAATATATTCTGTCCCACCAGTCCCAAAATATTGCAAAAATAATTAGATTCCCCTCCAAATTCAAGAAATTATTAAAAAAAAAAAATCACAAGATTTTGATTGAGATGGTATTGTGCCTTGACTGGGGGTTGAACAAGATGACTCCCTGAGGTCCCTCTCAGCCCAACTTTTCTATGATTCTATAATTCCAAGATTTTGCTGATTTGGGA
>NW_005842198.1:1533823-1535627 GCF_000455745.1 Alligator sinensis
AAAGAGGCTTGGCCTACTGATTTTGGAACATTTGGGGCTCATTATTTCAAGCTTTCCTCTACAACAACAAGGGCAAGAAATATCTTTAATTTTACAATGGAAGCTGAGATTCTCAGGCAGTCATTTGACTCTAAGGACTGGGGTTTGACTAACAACACCAAATATTATGAAACAGACAGCGATATTGCAAGAACTGGCAACACTGGGATTTATAGTCTTTGGGAGACAGGAGACATGGCTATGATCTCAGGGCTGGAGCAGAGAGCTCCTCTGTATTCTAACCCAATGTTTGAATCCCTGGGGCTCTGGGTAAATCATTTAACTGTGCTGTGCCTCATCATTCCCACAATTTACATGGGGTAAATGCTTTTTACTTATCAATAGTACCTCTCTAGGGTGCAAGCTTAGTTAATGTTTGTAAAGCTCTTTGGAAAGCAAAAGGTAGATAAACGTGTTATTTTTTATTTTAAAATATATTTCTCATCTCTAAAGGGTACACGTGCAAAATCATTTACAAACTAAAATCAACAGATATATGGATTATAATCTAAGGGTTAAGTATGGCTAATTCCTTAAAGGAACCATAAAGTACTGGCACAAACCATTAGAGGGTAAAGAATATGCAGAGAGAAAGATGAAATGTGGCTGGAATCTAAAAAAGATGAAATTCCATTCCACATTTTATAGGGGCACATACAAGATATTTCTCATCTAGGTTTCTTGCTATTACCAGAGCAAGATCCTCAGATGGGGAAAAATCCACTGGAAGTTTTGCAGATTGGCACTAGCTGAGAATCTGATCTGCCTTGCACATGACATTTGAACCAAATGTTTCGATGTTGCAAAAGGTCCATGAACTTGGATCCTTTCACTGACATAGAGTTACTTGACTTCAGTGGGGCTTCATGAGGGAACCAGAATCCCTCCTTAGGACTGGGGCCTAAATATTCAGAAGTATGTGGTTTGCATTTCTTGAAAACAGATTGACTCTGTGAATAACTTATGAAACCTCTGTAATTTGGTTTTCTTTCTTCCTTATCTTTCTTTCCACCACGATGGCTGTCCTCAAGAGCCACTGCAACCGGCTTGCCAGGACCGGCTCAGATGATGCCCTGCAGCTTCTCAGCCTCCTAGTGTGGGCGCGCCTCTTGCTGGAGTTTAAGTACGCTGTGCTCCGGTGGGCAGTGCCTGCCTTTGAGACACGCTGGCCCTTGAGGGAGCGCTGTGCCATGTGGAGGATGGCCGTCTCAAATACACGTTCTGATGTCATGACCGGTCTGGGTGACCGGGCAGGCTCAGCGTCAGACTATGACTTCCAGCTCGTGCCATGCCCTGGGCCATCACCAGGCTGCTTTTTTGCTTTGTGTGTGGGAAGTTGAAGGTGTTGTCATGTGTTTGATTGGATAGACAAGGGTAGGAATTGTTTATTTATAATAATGATCGTGTGGCTGGTGGTCCGACCGCATAACTAGCATGTAAGACACGATGTGCAATGTAGCAAAGCTGTTTGTCACGGTGTGATGTGATGAATGCAATGACATGGTGTTTTTGGTTTGATGGTAATTTGTTTGTTTTTTTGCTTTGTAAGCGGCCAACCTTTTTTTATCCCTGAACCCCTGAATAGAGTAGTTAAACAGTCAAAGTCAAAGTCTTTCTTTCTTTCTTTGTCATCAACAACCTGGCGGCGGCAACCCTGTGGCACCGCTGCGTGGTGCTGGACCCTCCACCGGAGCTACTGGAGAGACTGCAGCAGCTCCTGGTGGACTTCCTGTGGGACGGACGCCACTGGCTCCCCCCGCCGCCC
>NW_005842198.1:1535810-1536122 GCF_000455745.1 Alligator sinensis
GCTGCGGGAGCCCCTGGTCTACACCCCGGCCCTGCAGTGTGTCATGCTGAGCCTGGCCTTCGCCAGCCTCGTGGCAGCTCTTATCAAGGTGCACACCACCCGCCTGGAGCACCTCCTGGACCCTGCTCGGTTGGACTGGCTGTCACTCGAAGCCCTGGCTGCCTGGCTGACGATGCGCTCCGTCTGCACCACAGGCTGGCTTCTGCAGGCTGTTAGGGCCGCCCTCCCGACGGAAGCAGCGACCGCCCTGGAAGTCCATCTCCAGGCTCGCTGGACCCTCCCTGCCGCGGACGGCGTGCGCGATGCCTTGCC
>NW_005842198.1:1536647-1560622 GCF_000455745.1 Alligator sinensis
AGTTTGAGCACGCGGTCCTGCGGCGGATGGTGCCCACCTTCGAGGAATGCTGGGCCCTCGAGGGGGCGCTCTGCCGAGTCGAGGTGGGGTGCCTGCTCCTCGCCCTGTAACACCCCCGGCTGCTCAAGCTGCGGAGATGCGTTCAGCGGGCCGAGGCCTTGGACTTTGCTTCACTCGGGTTGAGCCCTGAGGCCCCCCATGGGTGTCCCCACTGGCAGAAATGTAAATATGTAAATAGTCCTTTGACTCGCTATGGTTTTTTTAATCCAGAGTGTACGGGCAGGCCTTGCAGGCCGTGAGCCCAGGACCATGTCCGTGAGGCCCAGGTGTTCGAGCCAACCTGTACATACTCTTTACTGGCCCCGATTTGTCATCCTCCCTGGAATAAATGCCTCTTAAAAGTCAAAGTCTTTCTTTCTTTCTTTCATTTCATTTCATTTCATTTCGGTTTGAAATATATTAAATTTCATTCGAAAAAAGGAATTCCCAGTTTGGGAATCAGGGAGACCACAACATCTTCAACCTCTTGGGTTTCAATATGTGAAGTGTCAGCATTTGTGATTTCTTTTAGAAAAAATACAGTTTACCAGAACCTGACATTTCCTATTTCAATTCTAAGTGCAAAAATAGACACTTGAGCAAAAAAACCCAAAGAATCCTGAAATATTAAATTTAAAATTCACTGCTTGGGTAAATGTACTTGACTTGCTCTCCCTAAATATTTAGAGAAAACAAACCCTAAAAGGACATGAAAGTGAAGTGGTTTAGAAATGAACAAATGTCACAAATAATCTTTCCAATATTTTCCTAGTACTGGCTTTAGTACTAGCTCTGGTTTTGCTTGAGCAATTGGTCTTACTTTAAACATTTGCTCTTGAGCAGCTAGATTCATTATTGAACCAAGTACCAAGAACCAAGGGATATGGCCCTTTTCAAATGTAATAAACCTTTGAGGACTGTAGAAGAAATATACTTGTCTTTAAAAATCAGGCTGTTAAAATGAAAGCAAAGCAGAAACTCATATAAAATTCTCGCTTGTAGATTCATTGATAAAACCAGGAATTAATTGTTTGGCAAGGAAAATTAGTTATTTTAACAAAGCATTTTCTTTCTTTCTTACTCACGTTGTTTCTATTAGGTCAAACATTCCCCATTTTTATACTGAAATATCCAAGGTCAAAATCTGGGCCATATTCTGTCATATGGTTGGAGAAATTTACAAGTACACATAAGCCTAAATATGTGAATGCAAATTATGTTAGCGAACCAGGGAGTTTTGTCACCTTTATTAATGTTCTATGCTGTGAGATTAAAGCTAAGATAAAGAGTTATATGAATTATAAACAGCTTTCTATCAGTCACATATTAGTCACAGCCATTTTATAGGGTGGAGTGTAATTTATTAAACATGATAAAAAGTAAAGTATATGAGTTTGCTTAGGGGTAGGGTGTTAATAAGCTGCTTCTGGAGACTCTTGTTCCCCGAGGTAATAGAGGTTAAATATATTACATAGTTTACTGATGTGGTCCCTGGAGGGAGAGGGGACCAGACGTTTCTGGCTGACTTGTCAAGGACAGCATACATTTACCCTCCTCACTTACGATAGGATATGGAATTGATGACAAAGTTGCAATGGCAAGTTTTAGAGGGAAAAAACGGGATACAAATTATGGAGGGGGCTGTACTTAGGGAAAGTCTTAGGATTTCAGAGGTCTCTTCTGTGAGAATATGGAAGTTATAGAGAATATAAATAACATTTTAAAAACAATCTGCCTAATACCCTCAAGAAGTAGCACCCATCTATTAACCTTCAATGATAAAAACTGTAAACCAAGTGAGGGCCAAGCTCCTCACTACTGAAATCAAGAAGCTGCAAGCCATTATTTACCTAAAGGTAGCTTTCTGTCACTTGTCTCTACTGTTAAATGCTAATAGACATGAAATGGAAAGGACATAAGTCAAGCAATTATTTTGGGCAGAGGGCTGCTTACTGAGTTTTGGCAAGCCATTAAGGGCTGCATGACAGGCAGCCTAGGGCAGATAAATATTAATTTTCTAAATTTTTTAGGGGCCCTGTGGGCCAGATAGAATGGTCTGGAGGGCTACATCTGGCCCCTGGGCCGCATTTTGCCCACCCCTGACATAAGTAAAAACAGAAGAGGTAGGATGTGCCAGACAGCACAGGAAGTAGATGGGTAGGGAGTGGAAGAAGGTTATTAGAGGAAGTGTGACACTAAATGGTGAATTGGGACAGTATCCATGGGAGGAGGAGGCATCCATGTCTGGAGAACTGGCTAGAGAGGTAAGAAACTGAGCAGTTGAAGTAACAAGGAGGTAATCCAAAGAACAGGAAGGAGGCCATTGTGGGTGGTTAAATGGTAGAAGGGAAAGGGGGAGTGGAAAGGGGAGGTTCAATGGATGCCAGTGAAATGAATAGGCACAAAAAAACCCAAATGCTTTTACATTGAATTGAGGCACTCTAGCTTTAAATGCAGACTTCCACCTAGAGAAGTGGAAGTCTGGAAGGTACACCATGCCTACACAGCTACCAGATCTATGCATCTGACTCTCTTTTGTCAAGCTTCCTCTTTTCTGTCTTCTCTTCTCATCCACCAAGCCTCAAAAAACACACTTCCCTTCCAGCAGGGGCATTGAGGGCTTGTAGGAACAAAGGACTTTTAAGGAGGGGGGAGGGGTTCTTCTTGAAGAATGGAGTTCAATGAACTCCAACCTCCAAGTGAACTGCCATCCACTGGGACCAAAACTTACAAGGTTCACTTCATGAATCCCATCACCTACCAAAGCCTTCAGGGTTCATACTGGTATCTACCTGGCATCTCTTTCCATGTCAAAACAAGGCATTGTGTATGGGATTTCAACATGTTTATGCTTTTGTTCTAACTGCCAAGAAACACTGGTTATGTTATTATGAAATGATTGCTCATACAAATTATTCATTTTAAGAGTTTACTAATTAAATGTCAGCATTCAGCTTGAAGTCTGGGAAAGCCCTGCTCTGACATGATGCTATAATGCTTTTCTTTTTCCCTCTCCAAAAATGCATTCATTTGAAACACCTTCTTTAATAAAATACATCTCACTATAACATGCACAGTCCTTGGCCTTCAAAGGCATCCTTGTACAGAGGGTGTGTTACGTTAATTTGTTCATCCAATTTGGGTGTGTGGGATTAATTTGTTTAGCCAATTTGTTTAGAATCCAAAGGATGATGAGCATCCCATTGCAATACCTGTGCATAATGTTTGTGTCATCTCTGCCAGCTGCAGCACCAGATTTTCAGAGCAATAAATAAACCATGTGACACTAGACCACACCTTAGATCCATGTTTAGGAGAAACAAGCAAGGGAACCAAGTAGCTAGCTCAGATTGCACAGTAAGACAATGCTTTTTATACTTTGAACAATTAATTTTTTAAAATGTTATTTTAACTACTTGAGTTGTTCATTATGTTTATGCTGTGCATGATAGTTGTTTGGGATCAGAATGAAATGGTAATTACAGTTCTTTATAGGTTATTAGCATAGTGTCTATAAAGCCTTTAATTTTCTAGAACTTTACTGATGCTACGGTCACAACCTATTCAATTCTATACACTTCCATGTTATATCCACTTCTACGTAGTTTTAAAATGAGTTAAGTGTATAGGAAAAAATACTTCCTCCCCCCACCCCCAACTACAATGTAAGGTTCCAATCCTACAGTGGATTTTAAATTAGTGAACATAATTGCACACTTAGATCCCCAAATATACAGCAAATAAACAAACCAACATAGTATAGTAGCAGTGAAAGGCAAGCAAATGGGTTTCTGGTGAGATTACAAAGATGTAATCAATGTAATCAATCAATTCAGATCCAGGTTTAAAAAAAAAAGGTTGCTAAATAAGTGGCCTGATGTTGAAAATGCTGAGTGACCATTGACATTCATGGAAGTCTTTGGATACTCAGTAGTGACAGAGAAGCTAACTTTAGACTCTTATTATTGCAAATACTGGCCTTAACGTTTCCCCTGGACAACCTGTAAGACCCAGGACTAGCGCTGGTTAGAAAATGGGAAATTTCTGCAAAAAAATAGAATCTCACTGAAGAATGGAAACAGAATTTCTTGAACTTATTTTCCAGTAATTTTCCCAGAGCTTAGGCTAATTGCAATGAAATTTTTCTTTGGCACGTCATGCCAGGAGCAATTTTGTGCTTCAAAAATACACTGGAGCGAAATCCTGACAAAACTTCCAGGGCTGAGGGAGTCACAGGCAGAATTCTACTATCTTCTTAGCTGAACTTTGTCAGGATAAATAAAAATAAGTAAATCAGTCAGCCAAAATATGTGTATCCATGCATATATATATGCACGTATATGTATGCTGAACTACTAATCAGATCACAGGAATACAACTGGTATGACAGGGAGTTGGAATTTTGTATACACGTTTTACACAATGCTTTAGCAAAACGTGTACAAATTCACCAATCCTTTTCATTAGTCTCTTGCTGTGAGACACTGGTGATACTAGAGCACTTGTTTTTTGCACTGTATGTAAAGCACTGCCAAAACAGGTATACAGAGATGCATAAATTTCTCAGAACATGACTGCACATTGCAAAGCATGTTAAAGATCCAAACAGATAACCTACAGCAAGCTACCTACTGCAATCTAAAGCCAGTGGCTTTATGCCAGGCTTAGAAAGCCCTGAATAGTAACACACTTTTTGAAGAGTCTTTAAGCAATTAGTCCTTTCCTCCAAGTTGACACACTTACACTTTTAATAGCAGGAATAAGAAATAAGGGTTCTAACCTCAAATCCATAGCAGCTTAATCATTTTCACCTCACTATTTTGCTATGGCAGCTCTTTGTTTGGCTGTTAGTGAGTGGTGTTTTGAATAGAGCTGCTTAACACTTAGGACAGGAAATGCTGACACAATTTAAAATTAACACCCTGTCAATATACTGCTGACCTGTGTTAAACGTGTGCTTTGTCAAACTATTCCGAATTAGATTTTAATACAGAAATAGTGTAAACTCAGAGCACACTTAGACTTGAGAAGATTTCAGCTTAACAGTCTGGGAAATAAAGAAATAAAGAAAATCCGATGTAAAACTTTTTCTACTTTATAGTTCATCAGTGAAGAAAATTAATATTTTAATGAAAAAATATGTAAAAATCAGGTTAAGAGCACCCAGAGTATTTATCAAGAGCAGAAGTAATTGATCCCACTTTAGTTGTCAATCAGTTTCCATTCCATGTCCCCTTTGCCAATGGCTGGAATTTCTGGGTATGGGATGGATTTTTTACTAGGTAAGAATGTTGTATAAAAATGTTTTCCTGGACCAAACCAACCCATCCTGGTAACTTGCCTATAGCTATCAGATTAACAATAGGAAAAGACCTAAAGTAGCACATCTTAGAGTCCATGCTATTGCAAGTACAAGGTTCACACATAGACAAGCTTATCGATATGCTACTACACTTGCTCTAGACAAATGGCTAGGAATGCATACAAGGAAAAGAAAAGAAACAGAATTGAGCTACCTTTGACAGATAATGGTGGGCAGAGGGATGTGCTGACATGTCAGTAACCAAAAAAGACAAGAAAGCTTAACTATAAGGCTGGTTTTGTTGCTTCTGCCATTTTTGGATGTTCATTATGTAGCCTGGATGGCTTAAACAATCTACTTAGCTAACCTATCAACTGGCAGTTCTAAAATACCTGTCACTGAAGCATTTGGTCACTGTATGGGCATTCTAGAAGAGAGGGAAACTTCTTCTGAGGGAAAGTCCTACTCTTTGACTTATCAGTTTTTACCTACCTGTGAGTGTGCTACTTCTTGCACCCTCCCTAGCAACTTGTAAAACACACGGGATTAGATACCAATACAGGACAAGATACCAGATACAGGGCTAGATACCAAATACACATAGCAGCACTTAGTGCACCTGGAATTCAGGACCCACATGGCTTTATCCACTTAATTGCATCCCATTTATCTACTGTGGACCAAACTCACTGTAGAAATTAAAACAACCTCACAGCTTCTTTGGCTTTAGATAATGCCTCAGACTGCCCAAGATTTCTATAGGACATCAGGCTGTGGTGTTTTCTCCCAGTCTAGTTCTATAACAAATGTTTTGGTGAAAAGTCTTTATTATGCTACTTGCTGACATGTTTCAAGCCATGTTTGTAGGTAGTCAGTATTCATTAAAGACTATGGGCCAGTTTGCTTTTCTGCTGCCTCAATGACACAATGATTGCTCAGAGTTTCCTATAAGTAGAAGTTGAGACTTCCCTCAGTGTAGTGAATCCCTATGCCAATCCTTTCAATGATGGGGAGGAATTAGGGCTGCTAGGGTGGGGAGCTGCCTGTCAAGGACATGTCTGAAACATAGTGTAATTTGTTAATCTTGGCCAGTTGGATAGTCTTCAAACGTCTGGTACTACAAACTAAAGAAATTTGGTAGTTGCTTAAATATATATACTGAGTCTGATCTGATAACTCTCTTTTTGCAAATCTGAGCATCTGGTAGATATACATAGATCTATCTATGTCCTCTTTCCCAGGTGTCCTATGTGTTTTGCAAGTTGTGAAGGACAATGGAAGAATAGGTATTTGGGGATGTTACTGAGAAAGGGAGTAATTCTTTTGCCCTCATGTTATAGTTAATAGTACCTAACTCCATGAGTTAGCTCACTGATTCTTCTTCTGAGAAACCTGACTAGCATTCACATGATGGATATCCTAAAACAGTTTTTTCCAGTTTGTTACAGAAAAGCATAGTTCTGTGTAATGTGTCAAGCAAAAAAAATTCTCTGTTTAAAGAAGATGCAAAAGGCATGAGACTAATGCTGAACAAGATAAAACAGAACCAGGTTGGGTGTTGTCTGATCTCAGAAGAAGGAGGGTGTTTGCCAAAAGTTAATCAGTACTGTCCCAGGCATAAGGAACATCATGATAAAAGGCATGAAACTAGGAGAAGGCGATGAAGAAAAGGCAAGTCAAAAGAGAAGACTGAGCTGAGTGTAAGGAACAGGAGCTGAAGTAGGAGTGGCTGAAAGGGGAGATGTTCCTAGGGCAGAGTTCTGCAGACCTCAAAAGTGTGGAAATATTGTGGAGAAGTGATGCAAGCTACATATCACCACTAGCAAACACGCTCTAGGAAAAAAGTAAGTGGATGACTTACTGCTATTCATGTTTCCCACTGACAATTCCTGGGTACTGGCCAACACAGCAAAAGTGATGAAATATTGGCTCTAGTCCTGATTCTGTGAACTCTTTGTACTGAGCATCTATTACTATTAACAACAGGCTGCTCCAAAAGGCTACTTCTTAAGTCCATCTGGGTGAAAACAGACAAAATGCTCACATTGTGAAATTGTGGTAACCGGGAAAGTAGTTCTTTGGAGTAGCTGCCACATTAGGTAGAAAATATCTCAAGCACAAGCCTTTGAATGATGTTACTCTATTATATTGTGTTACAAGCTAATAGTTGGCCTTGTGGGACTGCAGCTCTGAGCCAAGAAGAAAGATAATGAAAATGGTAAATGAAACATAAATTTTAAGCTTTTTGCTTTTTTCACTGGAATGTATTAGCAAAGTACACTCAGAACAAAATAACTGCTGTGAAATGGGGCCTTTGCTTTGCTTTGTGAGTTTAAATCCTTCTACTCAAAAAAAGTAATATTTAAAAAAATATTTTTTGTCTCAACCAAAAATAGAACAGAGGATGATAGTTCCTTGGTAAGTAACTTGACTATCATGGTCATGCTGGACTCCAGGAAAAAAAAAATGCCTTCTGCTACAAAATGTTTGTATTGGCTGCCCGGGTTTTCCCTGCTTTTCTCTGTTGGGAATGAATAATTAAGAAGGGAACTGGGAGTTGAAAAAGGCCTCTATGTGTTCAAGTCTAATGTCACAGCATTCCAAGGACAAAGCTCATGGTATATAGAAAGGTTTCTCTGTCAAGCAGATGAATTCAATAGCTAAGCAAGATGCCAAGAAGAGGAGTCAAACAAAGCAGAGAATTCCCAATAGGAAGCTTTTAGTATGCACTTACGACAGGTATTGCATGAAATGGATGCAGAACACACATATGTACGACACAGAGGCAACACACATAAGGTGTTAATAGTCTAGGCTGATGCCAAGGAAGAAAAAGAGCAGACAGGGTCAGCTACTGTTGCCTGAGCTAAATGTTCATTTTCTTATGGTGGTCAGAACTGGGGGTAGTTTTACAATGTGCAAAACACGTACTTGTAATTAAAATGAAACTCACACTGACAGAGACAAGTGAATGTCAACCTCACACAACATCTGTAGAACATTTGGGGAAAAAAAAAAAGCAAAATCTTTTCTTCAAACAAACAAACAAACAAACAAACAAATAAAAGGTCCACAGAAATAAGGTTCCCTGGGAATTTATATATACCACATGAAGCCATTTCTTGGCAGAAGGCAGTACTGACAATCCTTTTAAATAGACAGCTATTTTGTTTTTTAAATTTCCTGTTCTTTGGTTTGAAATTAAGGGTTGTTGCCATTGCTTACAAACAGTGGAGGAGTAAAAAAACTAAAAAAGAGTAAATAAAAGCAAAGGAAAGAGGGGAAAGGAGTTAACTGCCTGCTTTCCTTGTTTGGTATTGCGAGGCTCCTAAGTGTCTAAGAGCCAGACTCACAGAGGTATCTGGGAACTGGAAGATTCAGCTTGGTGACTAGTTACTTGGTACCTTTATGATCTGTAAATCTATCCTTTCTGAAAATGGGAATTGCCTCAAGACAGGACTCAACTTATAAACTTCATTCCACTGATTTATCTTAATTGATGCCTAAGAGAAGATTAATTCATATAAATGCAGAGGTCCAAATCCTTAGCTTCTAAACCAGTGTTTAGTGCTTTACTCCAGTTGTGAATCTGGCTCCTTGTCTTAAAACTTAGGATGTAAAGGAAGGAAAAGAAAATCTGCTCCACCCTCCCAGCCCTTAGTGCTGAATGACTGTTAATCTTCTCTATTAACCAAAGAATCAACAAGTATATTGTCCTCATTAGTGTGTGGCAAACTCCCTTACCAAGTATAGCTTTGTTACCTAAAATAAACTAATAAAACAAAATGAGGAAAAGCTTTATTGTGTGTGTGTGTGTGTGTGTGTGTGTGTGTGTGTGCACATGCATGCGCACACACATGTGTGCACACACGCACAAAGGATACATACATAAATGGGTGCAAAATTAATAAATAGATATGGATATATATCCAATAAGCAGCTGGGGAGATTTATTTTATTTCTCCTATTCTCTTAAATGTTAGCTAGAAAGCGCAGGTTGAGCATATGTCTTTACATTACAGAGCACCTATCCATCACCCAGGCCTTTTGTCAATTCACCAAATGTGACAATTACACATTTCAGAGATGAGACTTTCTAATCCTATTACTCATTCATCAACCTGCGGATGATAGCAGAAGCCAGATCGAACAGTGCCAAAAGAGCAGTGAGGAGCCTTCTCCAGTGCTGTGAAACTAGGCTTAGCTGAGGCACAATAGGTGTGTAATTTAAGGTTTTGTTGAGCTGAAATCCAATCACATACTTGACTGGTAGATCACAGAAAGACACAGGCAAAAAGAATGAGATAATTCTACCTCACACAAACACTTGAATCCGGCTTTGACTTAATAACAAATGTGTGATCAACCTTACACTGTTTCTTTCCATTTTTTTATTTGAACCTAGAGATAGGATGGGAATGTAATACTTTACCTACTTGGGTACTAGCCAGTAAAATAAAAATACCAGCAGGTAAAGGAAGAACCTGCTCTGACAGATACATAGAAAAAGTGGAGGTGATCACTATATGAAAGATATTATGCAACTGTGGCTTCTTAGGATTAAGTTTTTCCTTATCAGCATTTAGTATCACTGCATGCCATGACATGGATGGGACATGAGAAAAACGAGAGAAAAGAAGCAACTAGGAGGAGAGCAGTGAATAATGAAAAAATGAAGTTTTTTTTCCCTCTTTAGCTGTGTCATGAGCTTTTTCTCAACCCCTTTCTTGCAACTGTATTCCTGCTTTAGTTCAGAAAACAAGTGCATTCTGTATTGCACAGAAGAATCAACAGTGGCACACAGGCTAAGCACAGACATTTAAAAAGCCTGAGCCTGAATTGATTCAGTCTTCACAGGTTACTTTAAACTTTGTAGATTGAACCAATAAGCAAGTGAATAGACATTCACTTTGATTCTGGAAATGCAGCCACGTGGCTTCAGTGCCTTAGACTAAAAGCTGGGGGAGCTTTTAGTCTAAGCCCTCTTTTCCCTTTGGCAGTAGCCAGAAGGCTGGAGGGAAGCTGGGAGAGAAGCCCTCCAGGCTTTCCTCCCTCAAGTTGGGGGATGGGGGCATGACCAGGCCCTGGCAAACTCGCTGAGTATGATGGGAGTGGGGGCTAACCCCCCCCCATCCTCCCCTTTGCCTCAGTGTTCTGGCCTGGGGCTGGTGTCTGGCCACAACCCCACCTCCCCCGCTTGAGCAGCAAATGGGGGGAAAGCTTGTGAGTGGCTGCTTTGCCCCTGCCAGGCAGACCCAGCTGCGGTCCTGAGCAGGATTTTCTACCCCCACCCCCTTCTGAGCCAGCTGGAGCAGTGATAGTGCTCCAGCTGGGGAGCAGAGAGTGGGGCCAACCCTGCTCTGCTGAAGCAGATGGCACAGCACAGTCCAAGGCTGCAAAGTATCCTGGGATGCTGGGGGACTGTGGGTTAGCTTGACTCAGGTAAGGGTCTGGGACAGAAGTTCCATAAACCAGCTTGACCTAAAATCAGTTACGTCTGATACTGAATTCAACCAGGTTTATCTTAAACCAGTTCTGGTCATTTTGAAAGTGGTTTATGTGCACTGAAGTTCTGTTCTGTTACAGGTTTAAACCGGTTTCTGATCACTTAAACTGTTTTATGTGTAACTTCTGTCTCTAGCCATACAGGTGAGATTCTCTCTTACATATGTGTCACACCTTAGAACTGCTAGCCAGCACAGGTCACGTGTTTGTGTTTGCATGTGTGTGGTGATAGAAGGATAGGAGAGGGTGGAATCACCCAGTATATATCATGGAAAGAGACAGTGTAAATTCCAAGCTCTGTGTTAGTTATTATCACTGCTAGAACTGTGGCTGACTGGGTAGTGTTTTTTAAATTCATCATTACAACTGGAGGATTCCACACTGGCTGCACTACACATGGCCTTCTTATATTAAAATTAAACCATGAACCTAAATGTCCAGCAAGTGACATGCTTACCAACAACCACTGCCTACAGCTGAGTTTATCAGTTTCATCATACTAGTGGTGTTCTGAGACATGGCACTGTAATCCAGTTTCTATGATATAGATAAACTTAAGAGCGCCAAAACTAAATGTTTCACCTTAATTTTTGGTGTGCTGCTTGACTTACCACATATCTTATTTTCAATCATAGCACCCATTCATGGCAGTAAAGTTTGAGAGGCTTGGAGCACTTGAAAATCATGCACCTCAGACTGGACAGCTAAACAAACTGATACCCCATACACTTAGACATAATCATATTGAATTTAATACTAATAATTTCACAGGAAGATTTAATATCTGGGGATGTATTGTTGTCATACATTTTGAACAGTTATTTATAGATAATATGATTAGATCTTTTGAAGAAAGAATCTACAACATACTGCAGGTGACAGTTGCTCGAGACTGTAAGGGGGCTGTTAGGAAGGCTAAGGTGGAGATAGAGCTGGGATTAGTGACCTGGATCAAGGATAACAAGAAGTCCTTTTTTAAATACATAGCGGGTAAAAAGAAGGTACCGGGTAACATAGGGCCTCTGCAGGATATGCTAGGAAATCTAGTGGTCACACCAGACGACAAAGATAACCTCTTTAACAATTTCTTTGCCTCCATCTTTTTGAGCAGGGACTGGGGCTTCCCCGTCACTGAGATCCCTGACGGACCCAGGGGAGGCACTGCCAGGCCCAGGGTCAGTGAGGACCTAGTCAGGGAACTTCTGATGGGACTAGACATGTTCAAATCAGCAGGTCCTGATGATCTCTACCCCAGAGTGCTGAGGGAATTGGCAGAGGTCATTGCGGGACCCCTGGCACAGCTTTACAAGCACTCATGGTGCTCTGGCGAGGTGCCGGAGGACTGGGAAAGGGACAGTGTGGTCCCCATTTTCAAAAAAGGGACAAAGGAGGACCCAGGAAACTACAGGCCCATTAGTCTTACCTCAGTCCTGGGGAAGCTGTTTGAAAAAATTATCCAGGAGCACATCTGCAAGGGATCAGCAGGGGGGATCATGCTTAGGGGCAACCAACATGGGTTAATTCGAGGCAGGTCCTGTCAGACCAACCTGGTGGCCTTCTTTGACCAGGTCACAAAATCCTTGGATGTAGGTGTCGCAGTGGACGTAGTCTTCCTGGACTTTAGGAGGGCCTTTGACACTGTCTCTCACCCCATTCTCATTAAGAAATTAGGCAACTGTGGCGTCAACACCTACACAGTCAGAAATTGGCTGGAGGTCCGCACCCAGAGAGTGGTGGTGGATGGGTCTTTTTTGACCTGGAGAGATGTGGGCAGTGGGGTCCCCCAGGGCTTGGTCCTCGGGCCCGCACTGTTCAACATCTTCATCAGCGACATGGATGAGGGGGTAAAGAGCACCCTGTTCAAATTTGCTGATGACACTAAGATATAGGGGGGGATGTGGGCACACTAGAAGGGAGGAATAGGTTGCAATCGGACCTGGGCAGGTTACAGGGGTGGGCGGATGAGAACAGGATGGGATTCAATACTGACAAGTGCAGGGTACTGCACCTGGGGAGGAAGAACCAGCAGCATACCTACAGGCTGGGGAACTCCCTTCTCATCAGTGCAGAGGCAGAAAAGGATCTTGGTTTCATTACTGATTCCAAAATGAACATGGGCCACCAATGTGGGCACGCGGTCAGGAAGGCTAACCGCACCTTGTCATGCATCCAGAGATGCATCACAAGCAGGTCCAAGGAGGTGATCCTCCCCTTCTATGTGACACTGGTCAGGCTGCAGTTGGAGTACTGTGTCCAGTCTGGGCGCTGCACTTCAGGAGGGATGTGGACAGCATCGAGAGGGTCCAGAGGAGGACCACTCGCATGATCAGGGGGCAGCAAGGCAGGCCCTATGAGCAGAGGCTACGGGACCTGAACCTGTTCAGCCTCCACAAAAGAAGGCTGAGAGGGGATCTGGTGGCCGTCTACAAACTGGCCAAGGGGGACCAGCAGGCTATGGGAGAGTCTGTTCCCCCAAGCACTACCGGGAGTAACAAGGAATAATGGCCATAAGTTGACTGACAGTAGATTCAGGCTAGACATTAGAAGGCACTACATCACAGTCAGGGTGGCTAGGATCTGGAATCAACTGAAGGTGTCGAAGCAGTTCACCCTGGGGAACTGGAGAAGATGCGGGGCCCTGTCCCATGCCCCAACTTCCAAGGGAAGTGGTGCTCGCTCCTACCCTGGGGGTCTTCAAAAGGAGGCTAGATAATCAGCTAGCCAGGGTTGTTTGACCCCAGCATTCTTTCTTGCCCATGGCAGGGAGTCAGACTCGATGATCTGCCAGGTCCCTTCCGACACTACCAACTATGAAACCAACTACCAACTATGAAACAGTAAAATCCAATTTTTCCAATACCTGCAATTGAGATGCACTTTAACACACTCCCAAAGAAAGGTAAAACTAAGCAGAAACCTGACAGATTTTGAGAAAATATTGCTCATACTTATGAAACATACATCATTATTGATCTTATATAAATAGGGTGACTATATTATTTTTATGGAAATCCAGGATGAGGGCAAGGAAATCCGGAATGGGGGTAAGGGCAGGGGTGTGTGCGTTCATCACACACACACACACACCCCTCTGTCTCTACAATCCTCAGCCCACACAGATACACACAGACCCAGAGGGTGGCAGCAAGGGTCCTGTCCAGTGCATTTATAAATGAGGACACATGCAGCCTGGGCCTCATAAGTGGCTGCAGCAGCAGGGCATGAGGCTGCTGGAGGCAGGCAGCCATCCCTGCTCATCTTGCACAGTTGCCTGAACCCCAGCCCTGGCCTTGGCTCTGCCCAGCCCTGGTTTCCCCGCCTACCTCATCCCGCCCCAGGCAAGAGGAGCAGTGCTCAGTCCATCCTGTCCCCCTGCCTCCAGCTGCTGCTCAGGAGGAGCCAGGCTGGGCATGTTCAGGTATGGTGGTGCCAACGTGGGACTTAAAGTTTAAAAAATGCTGGCAAAAGGGTTTATTGAAAAAAAAAGACAAAAAATGTTTAATGATTCCTATTTGGTCCAGAAAACAAATGTTGCAATGGTGACATTGGAAAGGCATTTTTAAAAAAGGTTGTGGAGCAACAAAATGCCTTCTAGCCATATATTTTAAATTAAAGTGTAGGGCTCAGAAGGCAGCAGTCACTTAAATGCAATCAACATAGCAGTGACAATGAGAATGGGTAGGACAAAATGGGTGTGTAAAGATGTTGCCAGAGTTAATCTACAAAAGCAGGTAAAGACCATACTGCACTTTTATCAAAAAACACGATCCAGCCCCTAGGACAAGGACTGGAATAAGGAACAAGAACCTGAGAGAGAGAAGATAAGAGGAGTCCTGCATTGGAAACAAAAGTTAAAATTAAATTCAAGACTAGTTGAGCGAGACCAGTACACAGGTAGATGTTATGCTGCTTACCTTCATAAAATGCAAGAATGGTAACACATAAACAGCAACCTTGGAATAAGATGTATGTTTAAAAATTAACAGATTATTTAAAAAAAACAAGTGAATGTCTAATGCACAAGATACATTTTCAGTGACACATAGGAGTACAGCAGAAGGCAGGGTAGATTTGCACTTTATAGACAAACTAAATCAGAGCATCATAAGCAGCAGCTTACTTCATTGGGTGCTATGAAGGGACTGCAGGAAGCAGAATTTCTAAATAGAAAGCAGTGGTTAGAATACAAAAGGTAGGGGAGGAGGAGGAGGAAGAAAGAGGAGGCACCGTTGTGAAGGGGAAAGTGGGTATGAAAGAGAACACAGTTAATCCACTGAGGAACATAGGGGTTATAAAAACTAATCCAGTTAATGGGGTAAGTATGTGTAGTCTTGGTTTAGACCATACATAGCACAATCTAGTCTGTGGATGATTTCTTGTTCCACAATTTCCCATCCAAGTTTTAAAGTATTTTTTTTGCCTAAGAACAGCTACCCTGAGGTCAGCAATGAAATGTCCAGGGAGCAGCATTCCCTCTAAGCTGTGTGGCATGTGTGGCCATGCAGGTGCACTCATGCCGTGCTACCAAGTGTGCCTGTGCGGCCGTGCACACCACACAGTTTAGAGGGGACGCTGCTGAGGAGGTTAAAATAATCTGCCACAGGCTTATGTACCTTTCTGGAATTGAGGTCGGATCAGTATTCTTTCATACAGGGACTAGCTCATCTGTCCAATGTAGAGAGCAGAAGGGCATTGTAAGCAAGCATATGTGACATTGGTAAAGGAACAGGTGAATTAACATTGGACGATATAATCCATTTTATTAGATCCAGTGATGATAAGGGTCTGTGTTGATGAGAGGGTACAGCTGGCACCTGGACCCAGGGCAGTCTGATGAGAATAGGAGTTTGGTGAACTGTTGCTGGAGAGATGCCATTTGAATCTGGGGGACTGTTTGTAGGCCAGGGAAGGTTTGTCCCTGATCACTACCTTAAGACAGTCATCATTTTCATCATTTTCCAGGGGGTTTGGAGCATATTAATGATGTGTTTAGAGGGGTTCAAGCTAGAGACTACAGGTGACAACCAAAAGTCTTGGGGTTGGTATCGTAGCAGGTTGAAGTGGGGTCTGAGTCTGGCGTGGCAGATTTGATTGGCTATAACTTTAGGATTGTATTGTAAATGTAGGAATTCCTGAACCAGATCCTTAGGGTGTGCATTCTGGTCAGTGGGACCAGAGCATATATGGCTGTAATTTACAGGTTGGCTGTGATGGATTTAGTGGTATGCTTGGAAGAGCTGCTGGTAGTTTAGTGGCTGTTTATAGTTTCCGATACAAGGTGGTGATATGGTATAACAGGTTGCCCTCCCCAGCAGCATTTTAGTGGCCTATGAGGGGCACCCTTGAAGTCCCTTAATGTTTCATGTCTATCCTTCATTTTGTATCTTGCCTTTACTCGCCTGCCATGTCTTGATGTAAATATTATTTAGATGTCCTTACAAGAGGGAGACTGCCTATTGTACTTCTATGTTGGGGTTCTCAGTCGCCACGGGCCTTGCCCCCTGTCCCTCTCTAGCTCACCAGGTAGGGTTTGACTCTGAGGCTCTAGCTCCTTAATCCTCTCTGGGCCCATGGCCTTCCTTTTGCTTTTACTATGGAGCCAGGCCTTCTGGCTCCCTTTCACCCTGCACCCCCTGGATGCCAAGTTGTTGGGTCTTTTGCCTCCTCAGGCATGGCCCTTTCTTATAGCTTGGGCTACTAGCCAAGATCCCCCACTGGGACTGGGCTTCAAAGTCCAGCTCTGGGCTACTGGCCCTATACAGTGCACTAGGCCCTTTGGCCTTTTATGACTGCACCCTAAGGCGCTAATGAGGCCTTCTCCTCCCCTACAGCCTCGACCACAAACCACTGGTCTATCAGTCAAAATACAAAAAAGTAAGTCCATGGGCTATAACCACACACACAAATAAATAAATGAATGAATAAATAAATAAATAAATAAAGAATGCCAGCTTACATTTTTTCATGGCTCTGCACTCCTGCTTCCCACCATCTGTTACGCTCTACCTTGTGGGGCTGCCACAGCTTCTCTGGGAGTCATCAGGAGTTCCCCCTACAGCAGCTGGACAGGCAGCCAAGCATTTCCATGGATCTCTTATGCATAAACTCCTTCCCCCATGACTGCTGCCCCAGAACTGCCGCCAAGCCCAGGGTTTTTATAGTTCTGGCCTGTCCCCTTCCAGTCACCTTACTAGCCAGCAAGGATCAGCTTTTAACCCCTACCCTGCCAACAGGCTGTGTCTGGAAAGTTCTGGTCTTAAAGGGACCGGCCTGCTTTCTGGTTACAGAGCTAGGATTCCCTGTTACATATGGCCACTGAAAACTTTCACAGTGATGTCCAAGAAGTGAATTTGCTGGGTTGAGTATGAAAGAGTCAGTCAGATGGAGGGGCCAAAGTTGTTAAAAGTCCTGATCAAATTTCTCTAGAGATTCCTTCTCATAAGCCCATATGATGATGCCATCAGTGGACCTTAGGTATACCAGGGATGTGAGAGGGCAGCTGTGGAGGAATCGGACTTGAAGGTCTGTCACAAATACTTTGGCATACTGGGGGGGGGGCATATGTATGGTGTTTAGTAGGGCTGTGTGAAGCTTTGGTCCCTGACTCAGTTCGGTGGAGATTTAGCCTGATTCAGTGGCTAAATCTCCAAATCCAAATTGAATCAGAGGACCCTTTAATCTCTCCAAATCAAATCAGAACCCTCCAAATTGATTCAGAGAGATTCGAAAAGATTCAGCGATTTGGACATTGACACAGCTTTAAATGTTTTTTCTACATACCTTTAGGTAGCAGGTGGCTTTTGAATGCTACGATGGTGGGGCGCATGGAGTGTCACACAGAGGCACAGGGGGATCCTCAGCATGCTCAGTACTGGTCCACTTCTGGATCTGCCGAGGAGCATGCTGGGGGACCCCCCCACTCCCTCCCGGCTCAGTGATTGGTGCCTCCTGGGTTGAGGGGGGCACATGGGGTCCTCTTGTGGTTGATCACCAAGCCGGGGGGGTGTGGGGGCCCCCTGCATGCTCCCCGGAAGACCTGGAAGTGGATTGGAAGTACTTCTGGTCCACTTCTGGGTTCACCGCTGAGCACAACAGTCCATCCACCCAGCATCGCAGCGTTCACGAGCTGTGCCTGGTACATTGTGATATATAGAAAAAACATTTAAAGCTGTGTATATGTCCAAATCGCTGATTCTCCAAATCGGCACTGAATCTTCAGATTTGGATTTGGCCAAATCAAATTGGGGACAGTGATCTGAATCAGTGAATCGAATTACTGTCCCTGATTCGGGTCGAATCTGAATCCAAATTGAATAGGTCCCGTTTCGCACACCCCTAGTGTTTAGCCCCCAAATCTGATAGCTGTGTGTGAAGACAAGGCAGAAGAGATGATGGAAACTGAAACAGTGTCTTCACGTTGGATAATGTTCTTTACAGCTTGTAATCTGTCCTCATGGGGGATATTGGTGTACAGAGATGTGACATCCATGATAGCTAATATGCTGGTAACTGGAAACTTGTCAATACAAGTTTGTTTCTTTAGGAAATCTTTGGTTTCTTGCATAGGTGGCAGTTCCCATGGCACATGGGAATAGGATAGAGTTATTGTAGCCAGAAACCCCACTCTGTGATGGTGCTAATGCCAGGGGCAGCGGGATGTCCTAGGTTGCCAGGTTTGTGGATCTTGGGCTTCTTTTAGATGTTAAAAATTGGTTTTAAAAAGCGCTTCACTGGAAGAAGCAGTGCATTACTTCAACTTGGCTCTGCAGTGTCTGTATAGATTGAGCACTTCAGCGGAGCTTTTTGGCACTTTTAGCTAAGCTAATTCAATCTATGCAGGTGTTGGTCAATCTATATAGATGTTGGGTGAGCTGGGTCCAACTAATGTGCTGCCGCTTCTGAGCATTCACTGGGCTTGGGGTGGGGGCACATGGAGTTTAAAGTGCTGTTTTTTTGTGGGGGTTGTTTAACATCTGTAAGCAGCCTAGGATAATAAGTTAAAGTGGCTTGGCCTGGGTTCCTGGGACCATTAATACTCTTCTGCTTCTTTACAAGTAGTGTCTTTAGGAGTTTTTCTGCTATTGTGCCATGGGGTCCTTGGTCCGGCATTTGTAAAACTCCATGTTGGAAAGTTGTCTCTCAGCTTCCTGTATGTATGCTGTTTTATCCATGACAACATGGATAAGGCCCCCATTATCAGTTTCTGGTATGATAATATCAGGGTTGTTTTTAAGGCTGAGAATGCGTCTCCATTCTGTAAGGCTGAGGTTTTAATGTAAGCACTGTTGTTTTTTAGCAAGCTCAGCATGACTGTGGGGGTGGAAAGAGTTTATATACAGAGCCAGAGTAGGCTCAGGTGAAGTCCAGGAGCTACTTGTGCTATGTAAGTGTCAGATCTGTGCTGAGGTGATGATGGGTGACTCCCTGTCATGGAAATAATCCTTTAATTTGAGGCAGTGGAAAAAAAAAGCTTTGATGCCTCCACACAGCTGCACCTTATTGAATAGTGGTTTGGTATAGTACAGACACCTCAGCTGGGCTGAGGGTGAGATTAGATAGTTTGATAATATTACCATGTGTTTTAGGGTTGTTGCTGGAGCATGTAAATTTGGAAAGTTTTGCTTCCTTCATCTACTTCTCTCTGCTTATAGGAATATAATCCATGGAAGCGGGGAGGGAGCCGAATATAAGCTATGAGTCGAGAGAGAGTTAGCCATACTCACAGCATCTAATGAAGTAGATTGTACGTTATGCCTTTATGAACTAGTTAGTCTTCAAGCTGCCTTCTGTCTGACTGTCATCTGAGAAACTCAAACTAAAGTCTAATAGGATTCCAAAGCTGCAAAGATTTCAGCACAGTTTCATTCAGCTGTATAGACTCTGACATTTGACCAGACAATTGCCTGGAGGCTACTAGCTAAAACAGCCTCACTTTTAGAAATATTTAGGGAAGACAATTTGAAGTTTTTTTAAGACTTTGGTACTGGATTTCAGATAACAGGGAGACAACCAGTATGTGTTGAGTACTGGCTCACATACCAGCAGAATTCTTCATTTGGAAAGAGAACAGCGGTTTTACCTAGATTAGCCATGGACATTGGACTGTACAAGAAATATGCTTTCCTTGGTGTTCACAGACTTCTCAGTAGCTAAACATTCTTTTGCTGACGTGGAATCAGGTTGCATTTTTACCACCTCTTCTTGCCTAATGATAAAAAGCCACACAAGCATGGTTACATGAATGTTTCATAACAGTTACTGTACTGGTGGCATGTGTGAACAGGCTTTGGAGTTGGCATGAACACAGATGTATCCCAAGAGGATGGCTTCTCCTGTGGGTCAGGAAGTATTTCTGAGAGGAAATTCCAAAGAATATTTTATTTCTTCCTCACTTGAGGAAAGAGGAAAAATGTTAGCTAACAGCAACACCAGCCCTTCCTTTGTTCACTTTTCTAGCCAATACAACTTTGGTTCTTTTGTTTACTAAGTGAATGTAGATAAGTAGATTGCAAGGGCATATAATAGTACTTTGCTACCATTACTACCACTACTGCCAAACCTGCCTGTAAATGTCTCAGTGATCCAGGGATCCTGGTTTCCTCTGTTAAAATATCCAAAATTGTCTGATAAAAATAAAAATTTCTCTGATTAAAAAACCCCAAATCCACATTTTTCTGCAATTAAAATGAAACACTGCTAATATATATATATAGGTATCAATTGAATACAATGTTTTAGTGATATATTTACAATTTTAAGGCAACTTGGAAGCCTACCAGTGCCTCAATCATTATAATAAAATAAATTCTAAATACCTATATATTGGCATTTGAGTTTGGTTTTTTTTATAATGGAAAATCAGAGCTCCCCCTGCTCCCTACACTCATCAGGACATGGGTCCAGCTGCAGCTGTCTCCCCTGTTGCTTTATGGCACTGAGCAGCCCTGATATGCTGGTACCCCACTCCTGCCCATGCCGTTGCTCCTCACTCCCAACCCAGAGCCCCCCCCCCCCAGCCCTGCTGGTACCCCTCACTGCTGACCTGCAGCACCCCCTCATCTCCACCAGTGCCCATTACTCCCTATCCACAGCCCCCCACCCCTTCGTGTTCCTGCCAGTGCCTGCCTTCACTCATGACCAGCAGCCCACTGGCCCTGCTGCTGCCCCTCACTCCTGACCCACAGTCCCCCACCCCCTCAAGCCCTGCTGGTGCCCTTCACTCCTTACCCACAGGTCTCCAGCATCCCTGGAGCTGCATCCCTGTGCTGTGGCCATTGCTGCTGCCTCCTCCTCCTCATGGGAGTGGGTGGCAAGGCAAGTGTCCTGGCTCTTTACTATGATCAGGCATGCAGGTAAGAGACTTGGGTACTTAGCTTCTCCCCCCTGGGGTGTGCCAGGTGGAGGGAGAGAGGGGAGGCAGGCAGCAATCATGGAGCCCTCAGCATTTTCCTGAAGCTCCATCATAAGCCGGGACTGGGCATCCCCTGCCCCATCCCAATGGTGCCTTCCTACCCAGACAAGCTGCAAGCTGCAACTTGCCTGCCTGTCCATTTCTATCCCTGGCGGGGTGCTGCAGGGCTGGGTCCTGGCACAGGTATGCTGCCTGGAGTCCCCCATGCTGGCCTGAGAGTGCCTCCCTGCTCCTCCAGCCCCCACCCCTGTCCTGCCCTGCCTGCCCCACCCTGCTGGCTCTTCCTGCAGGTCCCCCTTCAGCCTTGGCAGTATGACCCACACCCAGCCCACAGGGCCCCCCTGCAGCCCTGCCAGTGTCCCTTATTCCTGATCTGCATCCCCTTGCCCCCTTCCCCCGACCTGCCAGAGCAGGGCCTCCAGCTGCCCCCAGCCCACAGGCCCCAGCTCCCCTCTAAGACCTACTTACCTCAAAGGTTGCAGGTGGGAAAATGAGCCTGAGTCAGCTCTGGTTGACTCAGATTCTCAGGTCCTGACCATGCCCCTGCCCCTGCCTCCTTCCCTTCCCTTCCCCTCCCTCTCTAGACAGGGGCTTAGGGTTTCCTTCCCTTTTTGCAAGCAGTTGTTGTAGGCTCTTGTAGGAACTCTGCCAACCTTCAGAAGGCTGTTTGCAAAAGGGGAAACCCTGTGGTTTCCCACTTCAAAGGGGAAAATCCATGTTTTTCTCCTTTAAAGGGGAAAATCCATGTTTTTCTGCAGGTAAAGGAAAACCCGGATCCCTGGTATTCTCTCTGGTGTTTGCAAATGTCCCCAGCAGTTTATTCTGATGTAACACTTATGCATTGAATCACAGAAGTAGGATGAAATGTTCTTCAGCACTTTCCTTATTTGTAAATCTATGGCTGTTAGGGTGTATGTGTGTTAGTTCAGCACTTCAATAAACTATGTACATATTTAGATAGCCATGCATCCTACAATCTGTATTTTTAATAGTGATGGCATTTTTCACGCATGCATCCTACAATCTGTATTTTTAATAGTGATGGCATTTTTCACGATCTAACCTAACTTTATTATTTATTTATGATATATATTATCAACAAATACAAATTAAACTATCAGAGAACAGATTTGACAAAACTCCCAGATCAGCAGTATAAAGAAGTAAGTACATAGACCTTTGGAGGAAGAGCACAGATTGAAGGAAGGGAGAGTTTAAAGGAGGCAGCAGAAAGTCAGTTTGTATGCATATGGCTGGAATGCTAACTGTAATTGCAATATCTATGTAAAGAGCTATCCTAATTAAGAGCCAGTTTAACTTTTACAAACATAGAGTCCTCTAATGTTGTTATTCAGCATCCAGGATATAAAAAAGACAGCTAGAATAAAAAATAAATATTTGAATAGTGTAGTCCTCACAGACAGCTAAAATGCTCATTGATTTCAATGGAAGTAGAGCTAAGCCAGTGCTGAATGTTTTGGAAAATCCTACCCTTAATCTTTTACATCTGAAAGAACTGGGGAAAAAAGGAAAAGAAAAAGAAAAAATGGACAGAAAAGTTATGATGTGGGAGATACTAAGAAAGAGAAGGGGAATGCCAGAGCAAATGAAACAGAGGTGCAAAATTAGTGTGTGTGGATAGGGGCATGTGCCCCCTGATTTGTATGTGGGGTGAGGTGGCTACTGCTGTGTGCTGGGCTTTGTGCGCTGAGCCCTGCTGCAGCTCGAGGCTTGGGGTGCAAAGCCTGGGGTGCAAAGCCCAGCATGCAGTGGCGGCTACCTCACCCTGCATACAGATCAGGGGGCACATGCCTCCACTGGGGTGTGTGCAGCAGCCAGGGTATGTGCAGAGCCTGGATGAAATGCCCAGGTTCTGACTCTCCCCCAGCCTGGCCCAGCTGAGGCCCCACTCACCTGGTGGCAGGGGGCACAGGGGCACAGGCAGCAGAAGGGGAGAGCTAATAGGGCTTTCCCAAATGCAGGGCAGAGGTAGGGCTGCAAGGCAGCCCAGTCACAGGCTTCTGGCAGCTGCAGCAAGGGGAGGAGGGGCACATGCGCAGCAGTGAAGGGAGCAGTGGGGCTGGTGCAGGTGCTCCACAGCCGGGGTGCAGCGTGGGATGCAGCCATGAGCAGCTCATCCAGGGGCACGGAGAGGGGGAGGTACGCAGCCTGGGAGGGCATGGAGGGCACGTGCCCCTGGATCTGCACACAGGGTGGGGCAGGGCAGGCTGGGGCTGGGATGGTGCCAGGCTCTTCCTGGTGTGGGTGTTTGGGCCAGGAAGCAGAGGCAGCGCTGGGAACAGGTTGGTGGGGCTATGGTGAATTTTTGGGTACCTGCATCCTCCCCCATAGCCCCACTCTCAGCGCTGCTGCCACCTGGCTCAAACACCCATGCCGGGAAGAGCCTAGTGGCGCCCTGACCCCAGCCTGCCCTGACTCTCCCAACATGCAGATCTGGAGGCACACCCCGCCCATGCCTTCCCAGGCTGTGTGCCCCCGCTCCCCATGTCCCCCAGATAAACTTGTGGCTCTGTCCTGCACTGCCTCCCTGCTGTGCAGGACCTGCCCCTGCCCCACTCCATCACTCACCGCTGGCCAGAGGAGGTGCAGATCGAGGCCCCAGTGGTGAAGGAGGCACAGATAGGAGCAGGGGCTGGGGGGGTGGGGGACAAGCGGAGGCCTGGGGTACATGTGCCCCCTGGGCCTCAACTTGTCCCA
>NW_005842198.1:1560714-1573250 GCF_000455745.1 Alligator sinensis
GGCCCCTTCCCCTCCCCCCTGCCCCTTACCCCACAGACTTACCTGCTGGGGGGGGTGCCCCCAAATAATTTTTCCTCCCTTCACTTTGATCTGCCTCCCGTTCCCTCTCCACAGACTGACTTGGGGCGGGGGGCGGGGGAGAGAGGGGTGGCACAGGGTAGATCTTGGTTTGCTTTTTAATTCAAAAAGTGATCTCCTACCCAAAAAGGTTAGAGACCACTGGCTTAGGTGAACTGAATCCAGAAATACTTGCCTGAATACTCATGGTTGTCTGAGCTACATCTGTTATAGTTTTAGCTTGTTTTCTAGAATAGGCTGGAATATTTTTTTTGCCTCACTCTACCACCAGCATCTTAACTCCCCAATAAAATTCCAAGACAATTTGATTAATCACCCGGATGATAGTGCAAAGCAAAGATCTTAATAAAACAAATACACAACCAGTCTTTTAAAGCCTTCTGTTTCACACAAATGTGGGACCAGCAGCTAGCATTTTTAATGAATTTCACTTGTCTTGCTTTAACAAAGGGTAAGTCCTGAATGGCATCTTTCAGATCAATACTCTCTGCAGCTTGGCTTCCATTTGAAATTAAAGCAAGACCCATCAACTAGGACACAGCCTAAAATGTAAATATAGCTTTATAAGCTTAAGTTTTGAAAAATTGCATTCTTCTCTTGCGACAGGTACAGGCAAGCTAAATACAATCCTGAATGGTTACATTTGGAATCAAGGACAAAAGCTTATGTTTGTACAGAAACTCTAGTGCAGCTTTAGGACCTGTTCCAGGTTTCAGCCACTTACCAAAAGCTTGAAATTTGTTGCAGAGGTCCACAGCAATACCTTCCCTGTGTGGGGTGCTGACACATGATCAACATACAAAGAAGGATTGAAAATGGATTTCAGTTATTTATTTAGCAGGCTCCACGGCAGAGGAGTGCAGTGGAAAGGAGGGTGACAAAGTGCTGATCCCCCATGTTAAACCAGACCTCCATGGGCCAGATCAGACCTCTTCTTGGTCTAGATCTGGCCTGCAGGCCATAGGTTGCGATCTCTGCTTTAAACAAAAGCAGATGCTGTGGTCCTTCAGTGTGGATACCTTCAATCTTCTGTTTTCATGGTCCTTCCTGCATGTTCTACTTTAGGCAAAAATCTTTGTTGCCAGTACTGCCCTCAAAGGAATTTGTGTTCCACAGTTTTGTCCCTCTAGGTTCCAGACTTTGGCAGCATTCCTGATAGTGGTAAATTGTATTAATAGCTATCGAATGGCAGAAATGTTTAACTAGGCCGAAGGGCTGGTGTGTAACCATTTCTCCTCCCAGGAAGCTATCAGGGCAGCCGTGGAGAGCTCCTAGTTCAGGTACACTCCAAATAGCCTTCCTCTCTATGGTTCACATTAAAAATGTTGATTATCTGTCACTCTGCCATTCCCCATCTTTCAAGCTATCAGACTTGCAACACTCTGTAGAAGTCATTTACTTGCCAGTGGTACCGTTAGCCCTTTGTGAACAATTAAGCTAAGGGTGAAGGTTGTAATATATCAATTTTGCTGACCATATTAAATTTTATTTTTACTGAAAGGAACTTTTTGTCTCTTTTATCAGGAGAAAATTAAGCTGTGAACTGGAATTCCATCAGGCTGTCTACTGTGAAGCCCTGTGGCTTTAGCAGAGGGCAGCAGTGGTCAGAAACTGCACTCAAAAGGCAAATTTATTTCTTTTTTATTAAAAAGAATAATTTATGGCCTGTACAGTACATCTTAAAGAGGGAACTTAACACAATACACTGTATTTTCCCGTTGCTTTTAAAGGGCCTGATCCTGTGACATTAAAGACACCTCCTGGGAGGTGTTGAACTCCTTCAGTTGCCACTGAAGTCATAAGGAGTTCAAAGCATTCAGGATTGGCCCAAATCAATATGTTTCTGTTTTATGGTTTTAAGACTGGATGTTCCTTTTGTGTCTGAAAGGGACATATCTCCCAAGGAAGATGTTAAATAAATGTTAGTGTGGTTAAATATGAACTGAAGGAGATCCAGTATTAGGCTTTGGGTAAGATTTTTTTCCTGGTTTTAAGTTAGAAATACAAAGGAAAGGGTGACATATTCAAAATGCACTGAAAGTGCAGCATTGATACAACTCTGTTCTTACTGAGACCAATGGGAGTTGACCCTTATTTGTGGAATCAGGTCAACATCAGACACCTTTGAAAAATGCCAGGCAAAAATAGTTTGTTTTTGTACAGTTGCATCATTTGTGAGAATAGATTTGTTTAAAAGAAAAAAAATGATTAAGAAAATAAGTTACAATGCAATCAATTACTAATTTCTGGCCCTCAAGAGCAGATAGTTTGTGATCTAGTGTCAAGGTGGAAATGCCAAGACACCTTGGAAACACAGGTTTAAATCCTACCTGGGCTGACTTGGCCATTGGATTGCATTCCATACTGTGTTTTGGTGGGGAAAGGGTAGTCTTTTGGATCCAAAAAATTAAGGTCTTGTTTTTTTCTGTGTGGATATTAAGTAACCTTTTCCATTTGTATGGCTACTAAAATGTGTATGTTATTGCATTTTTAACTTAAACACAGTTATTGTAAGTGTATACACTGGCATAACAAGGGCAACTGGCCAGATTTTTTTGCAGTTTCTGCACATATCTGCATAATAGCATGCATATATCACCAAATTACTCTGTAAAGATCCTAACTTTTTTTTAAAGTAAGAATAAAGGTTTTACTTTATTGTCTCAGCCTCACATGACTCCTCCCACTTTGTTACATAATAGACCACATTCCAGTCATCCATATTATCTTGTTTCCATGCATAAGAAAATGACATTTCAGTAAAGGGAGTCTACCACATACAGAATAATTTGTAAAACACCACATGGAGTGAATTATCCTTTAAAATTTATCTTCAACACAGACAATAGAAGATAGACTACCACAGGAAAGACCAATTATTAGATTAGTGAAAACACTTTTTTAAGTTGGCATGTTATTTAGCAATAAGAAAATAAAATGGTTTTGACCCCCGTTAGTCAAACACAATAGCTTCACTAATTTATTATGTAGTAAATACATGTATAAAAGCTTAATTGTAAGTTATGCATGTACAAGAGCTAGAAAGCAGACCATTTTAAAATTGTTAATAGGTTGTTCTTGTTAGCAATGGATGACAAGAGATTTATAGTCTTCCTCTTTAGTTGCTCAGGTATTTGTCTAACTTGTGCATTACTTGTTTTATTTCTGCATAAATACCTTTTTTTTGTTTGCCACTCATGGTCACTGTGGTATGGGTTTGACTTGCCATTACTGTGAGAGATAAGAACCAAAAGTAAAGGGGACAATCCTTGCTTCCATTAAAGGCAATGGGAGCTTTGCCACTCACTTCACTGAGAGAAGGATTCCTGTTCCCCTTAAGTCAACAGGAAGATTTTTTTCAAAATAAGTGAAAGTAAATCAATGTGTAATGTACACATAATAAGGCAATATAAAAACATTAAGCAAGACAGAATTTCTTCTTTCACTCACATGCAGTCGGACATCTGGTTGTTTAATTAAGGCATTGTTTTTTGCTGGTATTCTTCTTTGTGTTCCTCTTATTTACCCTGAGGTTTTTTTTTTAAGTTGATATAAATAGCTCTTTTAAAGTGAACCTATCCAAACACCATCCTTTATCAAATGCTTCAGCAATGATGATTTTATCAATTATAACAAATCAGCATGGCACACTGAGCTTATTGTGGCACTCTAGCAGAAATACTGTCTTCAGATGCCATGCTTAGCAAGTGGCATTTATTATCTCAGAGTGCCACTGCAACAGAGGTAAAAGATCAAGAAATGAAAAGGATGGGAAGCTTGCAGTTCAGATAGTTCTTGCCCTCTAAGGAAGCAAGTTGTTCTTGCTTGTAGAAATACCTGTCATAATTACTGCCAGCCTTACTAATTCTTGGTTTTTTTCCCAGCACATCTTATTCCCATGATAGGGATTTTGTGTCAATGTCATTAGGGCATCCTGTTACAATTGACAAGATTATAGCATCTTTTTATAGCTATAGCCAGCTTAAGATATAAGGGCTATATATATTTGTGATATAACATATAACTCCACCTGCTACTGGAAAAAGGTATGGTTGATATCATGGGGTCTTCCTCCTAGCCTAAACCTACTGCAAATATGTGGGCAAATGTACCTCACCTGTACCATAACAGACCCAAGGAATGCATGAGGAGAGGAAGAGACATGGGAAATACACATGGGGAATGTGTCTGAGGTCTTATTTGAGAAATGTTCTCTGTGACTGTAGAGTTCAAGCCATAACAATCAACTCAGGTAGCTGAGCTCTGATGCCTTCTCAGAATTACAATGTGCTGTACATGTACTGCACATGATCAGGGGTTGGCGGAAAGACTTCACTTTAGACCTCATTCATGTAAGCTGTCTCCAGCTGGCAGCTTAAACACTGGAACGCAAATCCGCATTGCAGGTACTTCATGCTGCTGCTAGGTGATGTGTAGTGCCTATAAAGGATTGCCAGGATAAGAAAATACTATTCTGCCTAATATTTCTGCCTACCAGCTCTCTTTTGCCTATCATATATTCTGTATTTTGTGCTATCTCAAACCATGACAACTTTTTTTCCTCAGTATTCTGTCTCCCAATCATAATATTATGTCAAACTGAATTCCCTGCTGGCTAATAAACTTTATTCCTGAAGGAGAATGTTGTGCAATGCCTAGCTTTCAGCTATTAAACATATACATTGACATATATGACAACTTTTGCACTTCTTTCCTATACCACATAATCTTCAAGACCATTAAAGCTAGACTCTGAGCTTTTCCATGCTCAGTGTTAAAGTAGTACTTTTTTATAACGAAGCTTGAAGTGGTAGTTTTTTGCTCAGCACATGGTTAATACTAAGAACCAGTTCTTCATTTGATGTCAAGCACCAATAACCATTGAAGCAGATGAAGCTACATTGATTTATGTAGCTTCATTGAGAGCTGAGAATCTAGTCCAATATCTGGTATCACCATGTGTACTGCATAGATACCAGCTGTGGTACTGTTTCATTCTTGTGGGGCTTACAGCAGTTTCACTGAGGGGAAAAAAGAAAGTATATAATGGGACATAAGCATTTCTGGTGGTAGAAGAGAGATGTGCGAGGAAAAAGGGACTTCAAAATTGAGAGAGAAAGCCACTAGAAAATCAGATAGATGTGAACTAACAAGATGTGAACTTAATTACTTTGCTTCTGGTCTCTTTGTTAATACTCAATGTTATGAATGGCTTCTTCAAACTGTGTCTGTAGTCTCTCTCATTGGCATGGATCTCACTACAGTAATCCATGTTCTACTGATTTCTAAGACCACATTCCATGGCTAAGTACAGACAGTCAAAAAGCCTAAGGCTGAATATATTCAATATTTGCAGGTTAGTCTAAACTGTGCAGATCTAACCAATAAGCAAGTGAATAGACATTCACTTTTGATTCTGGAAATGCAGCCACATGCCTGCAGTGACCCAGACCAGAAGCTTGGGGCTGCTAGGGTCCACCTCCCTGTTTGGCTGGAGCAGATAGCGTGGGGCAAGTGTAGCCCATCCACCCTGCCTGTGGGTGTCTATGTGTGTGGGGGGGGAAGAGGGGCTTGTGGGGGAGGTGAAAAGCATCCTGGGATGCTGGGGACTGTTAACTTGCATCTGGAGGGGATCTGGGACAGGAGTTCACTAAACTGATTTAAACTAAATTAATAATAGTTAAGTCTGATACTAAATCCATCCAAGTTTATCTTAAACTGGTTTGGGCTATTTTGAAAGTCATTCATGTGCACTGAATTTCTGTTGTGTTACAAATTTGAACCATTTTCCAATCACTCATACCAGTTTATATGTAATTTCTGTCCCTAGCCCAGAGATCCATAGGTCTATGATCCTGCAGACCATGTTGAAACCAAAACTAGTGCAATGTGACATGTCCCACTTCTTTATATGATTAATTAATAGGAACTCATTATAACAGTTCTTTAGTAGCTGCAATATCTTTCTATTTGCATATGTCACAGCTCAATGTATTGACTTTTGTCTATATTAATTTTGGTTCTAGCTACTTCTCTCTCCTTAAGTCGCCAGAGTATTTAAAAGCTATTATAATCTGTAGGACTAGAAGTTAATTTCAGAGTGCTAGTGGCATGACATTCTCTGAAGGGAGGCCCTGGATTTTAAAAATTGTTATCAGGCTACTTTTTAAAGAATGGATTTGTTGATCTTCACAGAAAAGTGGCAGGTGTCATTTTACTTCAGCATGTGACTATAGGGAGGGGTAACTCTTTTTTTATTCTTCTTTGTCTGACAATGTCCAGGTTGGTATGTGTTTTTATTATATTATGTTCCTGTGCCCTGAGTCACAACGAAAGGATCTCTAAAAATAAATAATACAGCTGCTTGACATTTTCTCCCCTATATGTATTTTTTTCGAGGAGTATACTTGTTTTTTCTCTTTTTAAATGCCAAGTGGCAATTTGGCTTCTGTCAAAATGAAGGGTAAAATGCCCACTGACTTGAATGGAGTCAGACTGAGGCTCAGAATGAAAGTCCACACAATTTTTGGTTAACTTTGATTCCCTTTTGTCCGGCATTGCATTGACACACAAAAGAAAGTCAACCAGCTGTGTTGTAGCTGAAGAAGGATGGCTATGTCTCAGAAATCCATTGCTCCAGCTGTATTAGGCTGTTCTTGCAAGCCAGGGATTTTGTGCACTTCAGCCTGGTGCATGCTATAAAAGCAGACTGTAATTGCAAATGTGTACTGAAATAGAAGATCAAGTTCAGAGTGAGGACACAATAGTACAAAACCCTCCGGTATGGAATAGCTGTAATAAACTGCATGAACAAAGGATGATCCATACCTTTGCCCACCTCATACCTTTGCCCATTTTCTTGGGCATACCGCCTCTCTACCAAAAAGATGTTGCTGGCCTCTTTGGAGTTGAAGAGACACAGAATGTTATCCTATTCTTCATGCACAATTATGAAAATAAACACTTATGGCTTCATCTCCAGGTTTGGTCCTGCTTCCATAGACTTTCAATGGGTATACAAATAAGTCTCATGGTCTGAAACTCTATTTGAAACCATTTTCACATACAGTTATATACCCAAGAGAGAAATTACACCATTTGAATCAGTTGTGGTGATAGCAGTAAAATAATGCATAAAACTTACTGGTAGCTCTTTAAGGACTAAGCAATTATGTTTATTCAGATGGAGAAAAAAGAGTACAAAGTTAACTTGTGGCAGATCTGTGGGCGGAACTAAAAAATCCTTGTTTCCAGTTCAGAGTACTAGCCTCTTGTCCACATGCTGTTAGGAAATTGCTCTTCAGAGCTTTAAATCCATAGGATGCTAGATTGCCCAAGGCCCTTGAACACATGCTTAACATGAGTTGTTTTGTTAAAGTCTGGAGTACATGAAGGTACTGATGTAACAGCAATAGGACTATGAAGTGGTAGCATCATCTAGGGCAGCCTTTCTCTGACAGACTGAGTACCACGAATTTAAAATGATACAGCCTTAAGTACCATCGGCAAATTTTCATACACATAGGTAACAGGCTATATATTAAAATAACATCAAAACATTTAGTAATCATAAAACGTTGTTTTATCAATTACAGTAGCCACATAAAACAACTGTAAATTGGAAGAAAAAGTGTAAACTTTTTTGGCAACATTTTTGGCTGGAGTACCAAAAGAACCACAATGTATATCTCGTAAGGTGCCAAAGTGTGGCCACACCAGAAAAACAAAACTGGGGCGGAGGGTACTTGGCAGGATGTGCTGCCTATTAATATAGTTAATAATCATAAATGTTGCTTCTTTTTTTTTTTACAGTAAATACCAAGTTTTCTAAAAATGCTAAACTGGGTGACAATAAATAAAACTTTATATACTACCTTTGTTCTTGTGTATTCTTTTTTGTTAAGCATGTTGTGATGGGGGGTGGGGGGAGAGAAGAGAAAGAGACAGAGACAAGAAAGAGAGGGAAGAGAGAGTAGAGAGGGAGAGGAAAGAGAGAAAAGAATAAGAGATAGAGGAAAGAGAGAGAAGAGAGAGAGGAGAGAACGAGAGAAGAGAGAGAGAGAGACAAAAGAGAGGCATGGGGTGAAGCAGAGGTGGGGGAGGTGCTGCGGGCAGGCTCGCCCAGCTGGGCCCTTAGGAAGTAGCAGCCCGAGGACAGTGGGGGCTGGGAGGGAAGTGGTGGCTGCCCCGGGGCTCCACAGATTCAGGCACAGCGGGGTGTGCAGCTCTGCAGTGGTGGGGTGCAGCCACCCTGCTCACAGGGGAACACTGCCTGGCTGGGACAGGACGCTGGGTTAGGGGGCTCCCTGCTCAGCCTGTGCACACTGGGCACAGTGCAAGTAGGGCAGAGCCCCCCAGGCCACAGCCAGGACTCTCTGGGAACATCTGCTGCAGGTAGCATTCAGAGCCAAGCTGGCCGGGAGCTCGCAGAGCAGCATCCCTGTACAGCACCTGATCCGGCCTTGGCCCCTTGAGGGGAGCTACAGGTGGGCAAAGCCTGGGCTTGGGCAGGCTGTGGCAGCTCTGCTGGCTGTTCCCAGGATCTCCTGTGGCCAGGCCCTTGCAGCAGGGATGGCTCCGTCCTAGCTGCACAGTGCCCAGCATGCAGGGAGGCCAAGCCCAGAGCAACCCCGCCTTGAACCTGGCATCCTGCCTTGGCCAGGCAGCATCTCCTCAAGCAGTTGTGCAGGCCCAGCCAGGCCCCATCTCAGCTGCCTCTGGGCATCCCTTTCCACCCACCATGGCCCTTCCTGGAGTGACCTGGGCCTTTCCAGGGGCATGGGGGACCCTGCCACTGTGCACATCTCAGGGTAGGCACGGGGGCCACCTACCCCCCAGATTTATGTGCAGGGCAGAGGTGCTGCCACTGGGCTCTGCACGGTAAGGGGCTCCATGTGCCCTCTGCTGCTGGGCAGCCAGTACACAGAAGGTGCGTGGCATCACATGTGGCCACGAGGCAATGTCAGCTCACCCCTACCCCACACACAAACCCAGGTGGCAGATGCTCCTCCATGCTTACCCTGGATGAGCTGTCCAGGGCTCCCACCACCCCCCCCCCCCCCCACTCATACCTGTCTCTGCCCCACTCCCTCACTCACCGTGGGGGCCTGAATCTGGCCCCACCCCTTCCCCCCAGTGTACTTATCTCCTGGGCACTGCTGCATACACGGCCAGGTTGTGTTCCTGGCTGCCTGGAGCATGCTGGGCTGGTGCCTGTGAGTGTGTGTGCCCCGCCCTTCCCTCTGGATTCTGCGTACCACTCACAGGGGGTCTGCATACCACTGGTAGTACGCCTACCACAGTTTGGGAACCGCTGGTCTAGGGCATAAAACAGTAGATGCAAGAGATTAGGGTTGTATTCACAGCCTTCAGGGTCACTGGATTCACTTTTCTCTCATGCCTCACTTCTTTCCGTATATAAAATGGGGATATTGATTATCAACCTCTTTTGTAAAGTGCTATCTAAGAACAGGGTACTCGTATGCATATACTTAAAATTAAGCAGCTACTTTGCTGGGTTGGGGTGAGATTATTCACAAATTTGTAGGATTGGGCTCTAGATAATTGCTTATAGTTCAGGGTGCCACAAACAACAAAAGTCTTGGTCTTCCCCGGTCAAGTAACAATTGGATTCTAAAATGGTTGCCAAACATGTTTTTTTTTAACATGGTTATTTCTAGCATGGCTCAGACTATTGTGTGGCAAGAGTTCAATTGCTTCTTACTAAAGCCAACATTCATAGCTTGGAAAACTGTTAGATAAATGTCAGTTTCTGCCATAATTTGTGAAATCAATACAAACTGATTCAAAGAATCACAAACAGTAATGTGAAAATAAAATGAGCTGTGTTATGGTTTTTAAGTAAATCATGATAAACTAATAAATGCCATTAGCTGCTGCCATTACTTTGTTGAAATTAGCTGATGTTACTATGTTGACTTTAAAAGCTATCAGCTTAACTATATAAATCCATTTGACATGTCTTTATTCAGATAAAACTTTAATACTGCAAGTGTAGCAAATGAGATGCAAATGCTCTTTTTATTTTAAGTATATTTAAAGCTGCCTTTTCAATGCAAATTTTACAGGAAATCTCAACAAGCTAGGACAGACATCTTAGCTGTCAGCGTGCAGCACTTTCATTTTGGTCTCAGGCATGGGAGCTGCGTTTTGTCCCTGCAGACTGAGATAATTAAAACTACAGAGAGATGGTTTTAAATATACATGATACACAGTTACTTAAATCGTGGGATAATGCATAAATGCAGCCATTAACATTTTTGATAGCACAACACTGACCAGACAATGTGGCAAACTAGATTTCATTGAACAATTTTAGTCCTCTGTAAACAATGTTATGGTATTTATACATTTCACCTGAATTAGTACAGGGGGCTCAAAATATCAGTTTAAAACATGGATTGTGGATGTCCTCATTAAAGAGAGACTGATACTATTAGCTTCTTTTTAAATTATGTTTTAACTTTTTTCTTTTTAAGTAGTCCATGGCCTCTTTGGAATACATATCTATTTCAGCTATGATTTGCTGAACCCACTGAATGAGTTTATCCAAACAATGTGAATTTACTCAGATCTTTTTAAAATCCCACATCTCTTGTGGTTGATAAAGCTGACTTTAGCTAAGAAGAGTTGGATCAGGGCGATTTAAATTTCACAGTAAAAATGATAAGGGCTTTACTAGAAATAATAAGCATATTCAAATACTGTCATGGGCAAACAGTTGAATGTGCAGTGAGAAATTTGGCAAGACTAGTCTTTTTCAATGTTGGTTTAATGAATTAATGGATAGTAAAATAGAAAAAAATATTGCACTAAGAGGTAAACTTATGTTAATATGGTATCAGTAATTAAAAAAAAAAGACATTGTTCATTAAAAGACAGCATTCATACTCTAATAACTTTTAATATACCACACTTTTTCAAAGGGAAGCCTCCCCCTTCCACTCAGTGTAGGCAAAAGAGTCTATTCTGGCAGTTTTATACAAACTGGCTGAGTGATGCCCTATTATTGTCATGAACTGCATGTCAGTCTGTTGAGCCTGAGGATAACTTGTATTTCGCAGAAAGAATAAGAAGAAACACATCCACTTAAGCTTCAGGGCAAACAATAATGGTCCACAGTTTAAAATCATTTTGAACATTTGCTTGTCCATTTGAACAACACACATCTTCACCTTTCTCATTCAAATTTGGTTAGGAAGTTACATAGAACCAATTCCAAAGGGGGCTTGTACTGAGCTGTTATGTCAGTGGGCTCAAAAAGGTTTATTCTGTGAATCCAGATGTGCTTTGGAGTTATATAGCCAGAAAACCTAGTGAATAGGGATAGCTGAAGAGAGAGTGAGAGGAGAGATTAATTTTTGAGACTCGTTTTTCTCTCATATTTGTAAAGACATTTGAATAGACTCCATATATCTCAACGAATTGGTTCCCATAATTACTGAAGTTTGATCAGCAAGTCATTTGGGAGAAAATAACGTATATGGCATATTAGATGGAAAAAACACTATGTTGCCAAAGGGCTGAGGTTAAGAATCCCTCTGTGCAATTTAACAGTTTTTAATTCCTACACTTTAATGCCTTGCAGGCCATTGTGTCACTCTGCTTTAGCTCCTTCAAGAAGCCATCTCAGTGTTGCCAAGTGGATTAGCTCTCCAAGGGGCTGCTGGCTCCCTCCTGTTTACAGACAGAATCTATCACCTCCTTAGATGTGCATATGCACTACTGGCCTGCAACCCATGATACTCGCTCCACCCCTAATTTTGGGATTCATCACTGTCATCATCACCAAATGCTACTATAGCTGAAGCCATCACTTGGCAGTCTCTAAGTGGGATAAGGTTTTTTTTGTTTTTGTTTTTGTTTAACGTGTGTGCCATATTATGTTAAAAAGAAGTATTAAAAAACTAATAGAACATTTCCTGCAATCAGGGCAGTGAAAGAAGCAGTCGTTAACAGACAGAGCTGGATCAATATTCCAGCCCAACCTTTCTCATTGCAGCTCCAGTCACTAATTATATAGCTGTTATAAATCCACGAATATAGTCTATAAGAAAAAAAGTAATCTCTTCAAAACAGCTTATTTAATAGTTAATGACCAGTGAACTACAACTGCCTTTGTCACTGACAAATTCTTTGTTTTTGGCAAACATATTTTGAAAGAACAAAATTATTTGAGGTTAAAAAAAATACTTCAGAGATAAAATTCCACCAACCCCCCAATCACGCACACATTACCTACATTTGCCTCATTACAGGACAAGTATGTCCTTTAAGACACAGAGATTAATGAAGCGTTTTACGAGACTAATTCAGTTTAAATTTTAACACTGGAGTTAGCATCTATAATTGTACAATTATACGTTCATTTAGATTTTTTAAAGATAACTAATCACAGGTGACTAGAACTGTGTGAAGAGGTAGAATTTATGTTATTC
>NW_005842198.1:1573281-1575781 GCF_000455745.1 Alligator sinensis
TCATGCAGGAGTTGAAATTGTTTTCCTCATGACAGATAGCTCAGGCAAGATTAGTCAGCCACTGTTTCAGATATAATGCTTTTTTATTATGCATACTTTATGCAGACTATTATATTTGTAACATATATTTCTGCATACAGCAAATTAACTATTGTGTAATGCAAGGACCAAGAAAGAATATCATTAGTTTTTGCTATCCCGCAGTCTTGAACAGCTGGTGAAATATATACCAATCATCCAACAGCTAGCTTCATGTTAACATGTATAACAAAGCCTCAACCATTCCTGTTTGACAGGACTTTACCATGTAGTAATAAATAAGGCTGAATTATTGATGGCGATAACTGCTAATATTATTATGACCTCAATTAAGTGCTTTTTTCAGACACATTAGCAACAAAAGGTCTTCTCTTTGCTCATAGCTGTTTTTTCAAGCTCCACTTTACATTAAAATCTAATTGATCAAACCTATTTGCCATTTCACTGTGAGTGGATAACCATAATGGGTAATCTATCAGCATGGTGCTCCCCGTAAAGCTATTAACACCTTTTGTTGTTTGCCTCTCATTTCTATACGTGCTGGGAGGTTCAAAAAGGCAAACCCTACAATCTGTTAGGATTGTACAGAGCTGTGACTTGTGGCACTCTTTTAATTACCATAGTTTTTTAACTCTACCATTAAATACTGATATTTCTGACACTAAGTAATTCTTTATTTACTTATGAAGCTGTGAGACAGCTAAATTAAAGCTGATTAGCAAGAAGGCAGCTCCACTGCTTGCAGCTGAGGTGAGTTTAGCTGAAGCATGCCATCTCCCTACAGCTCTCTGCTTGACTCTTCATCGCAAGGGTTGAGATCACTCAGCAGCAAGCCAAATAAATGGAGCTTAGAGTTTTTTCCCCTTTGGCAAATTGGCAAATTGTATTAGTTACATGGATACACGTGTAAGGTATGGATCAGTTGTTTGTTTGTCAGAGAGCTTTTATAAAAGGGCATGGGGAGATAATTTCTGGGGACAGATTGTTCTGTGTGCATACTCAGGGAGTTGTGGGATTACATTCATTAAAAAGTAAAGAGCTAATGAAATAATAAGATGAAGACTAAATAAACTGGAGAATATAAATGCAAAGCTCTAGTGTAAGTAAAGATGTCTCTCTTTTCATGCTGTTACTGTTTGCATTCTCTACTTTAAAGTGAAACCTGATTCTTTCCCCCTTCTGGTACCAATCCTCAGCTTTGCACAGTTTGATTCTAGAGATTCAGCCGTTCGATACCTAGGGACTGAGAGGCACAAGACGATAAGATTCCATGACTCTAAGTTCATAATACTGACACCAGTCACGCGGTGACTGTTCAGCAGCTGGCTAAAATGAGATGACTCAGTCCGTGCCGTAATGGACAGGTGTGTATATCACAACTCCCAAGTGGTACCCTTAGTGGCATTCTCACCAGAGAAGCTAAAAACTCAATGGGCAAGAAAACAAATGTCAACCTTATGCCTACATTAGAAAATGGCAGCAAAAAATCTCCACGTATACTATCAACAGTTCAACTATATCAAAGATAGCACTGATGAGAGTGGTCTTGTAAACACAGATGTTAAAACCATCAGAAACAATTGGAAACTTCTCCATGCCACACCTCCCATTGCTTGAGTGAGCCAGTCTTGGCACTATTCTGAAGTATTTTAATTAACAGAGAATAATTAAAAAATGTAAAGATTTTTAAATGGAAGGCACCTGCAGTAAAGACTCAGAGACCAATTCACTGCTGGCATCAGTAGATTCAATAGCATTTATTTAAACAGTTATGTCACTGATGATACCAGTAGAGCATATGGCCCTTTTGCTTGAATGTATTGTGATGAGTCAAAAGCTGAATAAAATTCACATACTTTTATATTGGCTTAAAAAGACATATTGCTAAGATGCTTGCACTTTGCATAGCTGTTGACACAGGTAATATATGGCAAATTGGTAACTACATGCTGAAATTGTTGTCTGATATGGGAAATTCAGTTGTTTTAAGATGGCTAAAAACAGAAAACTAGTTTATCCCAAGACAAAGACCTACAGACAAGCTCATTGTATTTCTTTAAGTTCCTCTGAAGTATCCAAATTAATACTTTATCCATGGACAAGGGTAATTTGAGTTAACTGCCATTCAAGCTACACGTGTAAAAGATTGTCTGGGCCTGTTTTGATGCAAGTCGAAACCTGGGACAATCAGCTCCAGATTAAACTGGTTATGTTTTTAGCCTAACTGATTAGTGCTTCCAGAATTATAAGTCTCAAATACTTTACAGCACAGCCAATTTTCTGGGCTGGACCTTCCCTTTGTGTATCTTTATCTTGTCCTGAACAAACCAGAACTGTCCTTTGACCAATTTAATGGTGTCCTGCAAGACTGAATATGAAGGATAGTGATGACAGCCCATCCATTTTACTGTCTGAAAGGGGATCCTCCTACTGGACATCATGCAGAGCAGCATTTAGGAGC
>NW_005842198.1:1580781-1603098 GCF_000455745.1 Alligator sinensis
TTGTTTTGTTCAGCAGTCCCGAGCTGCTGCTTTACTGAAGCCTACACATTCATCCATGCACTTTATTAGGTATTGTAAGTGGCTACACCTGCAGTTTTAAACAACTTACACAAACATTATAATGGTTGTGATCAGTCAAAGAAAAGTTCAGGGTTCAAAGGTCACCCCATTGTAAATGGCAGTGAAAAGGTAAAGGATGATAGCTTGTTAATGTTATTTACTTCATTCAGATTAAAAACTTTCTCTCTGACTCTGTTGTCAAGACACTAACGTGGGCAATTCTGTGCATTGTCATTAGAATAGGGGTTAAATTATTCTGTTTTGTCATTAAGTGATCTTTGATTGGCAATCTATTGCACAATGGGTGATCATTAAGGGGAGGGTCATAAAACTGTTACACCATTTAAAAATGAATGGTGAATGAAGCCAGATATCTCCAAGACCCTTCTGCTGGAGAAACTGCAGCTGCTGGAGGATAGGCCTTAGAAATTAGCCCCTTTTTTTGAAAGGTAACCCATTTAACCAGGTTTTTTAATTTTAATTTCCTCATTTCCTGATAAGTAGTAGTATATTTATAACTTTCAATAATACAATTCAATAAAATGAATAACATTCTATATAGGGGTGTGTGTGTGTATAATAATTACACACACACACACACACACACACACACACACACACACACATATATATATATATCACACACACACATATATATATATATATATATATATATATATGAGAGAGAGAGAGCATATACTCTATTACTCCATCTCTATATACATGCTCCCATTCCCTCTCCCTCTCTACACATATACATATATACAAGTACTCTGTCTCTCTACATATATATACACATACACTCATATATAGTACTCTCTATATATACTTTATTACTCTCTCTATACATACATTCGTACTCATTCTCTCCCTCTACATCTATATATGTATATACAGTAAAAGCTATGTTAACCGGCACCTTACTACCCCACGTGTTCTATTAACTGGCATGCCGGCTTGTAAGGTAAAGTGAAACTGGAAGGGCCCACTGTGCCGCTTCCGGTTTCTCCTAGCCCCCACAGCCTGGGGCAAAGCAGCCTGCGCTGCCAAGCCCCCACAGTCCGGGGCGTAGCTGGCTGCGCGGGGCCCACCTCCCTGTCCCTCAGGGCCTGCGGGGCCTGTGGGAGCGTTGGCAATGTGGCGGGAGGGTCGGCAATGGCACGGGAGGGTCACCGACACCCCAGACATGGCAGGAGAAGTGGTGGCGCGAATAGGCAAAGATGCCTCTTCGGGCCTCTCAATTAACTGGCATATTTTGTTATCTGGCACCCCTCATTCCCATGGGTGCTGGATAACAAAGCTTTTACTGTATACAGAGAGCAAGTGCATATACTCTATTACAGGCAGACAAGGTTCCTTGGTACTCTATTACTCTATTACTACTTTTACTTCCATAAATCCTTAATGCTCACCTTGAATTTATGGTCAAAGGAATCAGATTCTATTTTCCTTAAACATGCTGGAGGTTGCCAACTCTTATTACTTTATTGTGAGTATCAATTTATTTGGTGTTATGCTAGAAGCATTAGCTAATAGAAACAAGACTTGTGACTTTTTTAATGGTAATACCTGTCCCATTTCATGGTGATACCCTATCCCAAGCTTTTTAAACTTTCCCAGCCTAAAGTCTTTTTGTTTCTTTAAAAAGTCAACATTGTTTATATTAGAACAATGGTAATTGTAGGCCAAACTAATTGTACAGTGCTAGCATAATTCCCTAAATATAAAATAAGAGGAAATCCTCATTTAAAATTGTTAGAAATCTTTCCACCATCTTTAATTGAAGTTCAATCAAGTCCTCACTCAGTAGCACCTGGCTTCATTATTTTTGCTTCTTTTTATTCCAATACTAATTGATTTCTGCCTGTCTTGTAATCTCTGGGGACTTCAGAACAAGGCTTCCTAGTCTGTTGTCTACTCAGCCCCAGTCTGGCAGTAGTGGGAAATGCCAACATAACCTGTAACTGAAACTACCATTATAATTACTTGCTTAGTAATATGTCCACTGTCTTCTATGGTTGAGACTGTGTTCTGAGCTTGTCTTCTGTGTTACCAGTGACAGACTTGCTCTGTGGCATGGAAATAGGGAAGGTTAGTCATGTATTTCTTCTACTAGACCTCGTAATTAAAGATATGATTATTACAAGGTATGGTATAAATGGGCCATAAACAGCTCAGCTGTCACTTTGTCAGCTTGTGAATTAGAGCTTGCTCTTGATTCTGGCCATTTCTGCCATGTATCTCAAAATATATGTTTATGGCTTGCTCTTGCAAACGCTTACACTTTTGTTTATTTAGTTCCATTGTCTTTACAAGGATACTGGCCCACTCTCCTCAGGCCCAGGTTAGAAAGTGGCTTGTTATGTTGGATCAGGGCTTGTGTTTTTAAAGTGGATATAAACTACAAACTGCTACAATGAAGTTTGAACAAAGCAGTAGAAAAGGTGGGCTTGATTAAAATATTTTTCAAACTATGAGCTTTAAACTTGCACTTGTTAAATGTTACTTGCCCTTTTAGAAAACAACAGTTTGATTTCCTCCCCCCCCACCACTTTTTACTCTGACAAATATTGGTCTTGATGAGTGTTAAGGGACTAGCAAGACTGAACATCAAAGTCCTCATTATTAACAAGCCAGCTGTACTTCTCACCACACTTTCCCATCACACACAAACAAACCCAATCTTATCTGTAGGGACCACTGTCTCCAGAGACATAGAACAAGTTCTTCTCTATGCTAACTGTGCACAACAGTGTCAAATCATGTATAATGATTTTGTAATGTGAGCTAATGCCACCAGGAACTGGTAGATTGAGACTGCTTATTTCATTACACTTAATACTTGGATTGGAATAAAAATTTGGAGGCAAAGATAAAAGGCTATAATCACATACTTTATAAACCAATTCTCAGCTGGTGTTAATTGGGATAGCTCCACTGAAGTTCTACGTCAGCTGGGGATCTGGCCCTAAGTGCATAAAACAACTTTGTGATTTATATGGGGTGCTACCAAAGACTAGGAGTACAGAGCACCTTTCACAGACCTGATTCTGATCTCATTATACCAGTGGAAACCAAGGATTAACTCCACAAAAACTGGACCTTTTTGGGGCAGAATTGGGCCCCTGACAAACAAACCAGTATTTGTAAAGATTACAGTACAATAAAACTTAGTCTATATACAGTATTTTATACAGCTGTAACTCAGCCAATTAGGAGGTTGTTTACTTATTTATTGATTTTAACCAAATAATTATGCTGAATCAGCTTCCTTGAGTAGAAACAGCTGTACAACTATAAAGGTGCTTATTCCCCTTGGCAGTGGGATTAAATCATTGTTGTAACACTATGAATGAATCTATGCTAGACTGTCATGTTGTTTAGCTGTTATTCCTATTTGTTGCTCCGTTTGCTACAAAGACTAGATGCTGCTGTGCCTATGATACCAGTACAACTAACATGGTAGTTTGGCTGTGTTAAGAAGCCTCTTGAGGGAGAGGCAATAGGTAAACTGTTAGAACAAATTTTCTTACCTTTCAGGTAAAAGAAAACGAAAGAAAAAAAAAATCTTAGACCCAAATATTCTACTGATGTAGATGAACACAACTTTCATTGGCTGCAGCAGCACTGATCCTGTTTATACTAGCCAGACATTTAGCTCAGTTCATTTATTTATTTATGGGGCAGGCAGGAAGTGAGCAGAGTGAATCTCTAGTTCATTTTAAAGTGTAATCTACCTGTAATCTAATTTATGATTTGGACACTAAATATTTCTAATGTATTTCTAGAGCTCTTCAGGATCAGGTTTGGGGTAAGAAAAGGAGGTAATCCACCTTCAAAAGTTAACAGGGAAGTGAGTTAAACTGCTTTCCTGCAGTAAATTGTATTCAGCATTATGGGCTGTCCCACTGCCATAGTCTTCAGAAATGAGCAAGAGCTAATTATAAGTACATTAAATTCAAGACATGAAATGAAAAGAGACTCTTTACAAAGCAATAAAAAGCATCTAAAATAAAAATGTCCATTAAGTTTGTTTCCTCTTCTTTCTTATACAGACCAAATGATTTACTTTCATGATCTAATATATTTAAACTGGCTTGGTTGTAGGGGTCACAATCACTATGAGATGGGAGGAAAGACAATACTAATCAAAAGTAAAACATGCCACTTTTTCCTCTCAGTGCCGCTAATCTTAATTGAATCAATCTCTTGGCATATGGTGACAATGAAAGATTGCTCAAACTTGGGAGGCTAAGCTGGACAGAGACTCCAGAATAAAAAAAAAAAATCTTCCTCAATCATTAATTTGTTCATTCGCTCCCATTTGCTTCCATTCTTCAAAGTCTCCGAAGATGGACCTCACACAACCTTCTTTTTCAGCAATCATTTTGAAATGTTCCTCCTAATATACTTGCATATTTTTGAAGAAACTAATTTGCTTGAGATGAATCCAGCACAGATACTTATCTTTTCAAGTTTAATTTCAGATTAATAAAAAGGTAGTATTTTGCTGCAGCATTATCAAGCTGAAATATTCTGTAAAAATGCCGAAGAGAATAATACTTTTAATGCTGACTGAAATTAATTCACATTTTGGAACTAAACTATAGCACATTAGAAGACATAGGGCAAGCCTACCTGGGATAGCCTTTAGTCAAGAATATTTCATAACCTATCCATAGAGTAGCACAAGCCCTAATCAGGTGCAAATCTGGAGTGGAGGGAAGTGGTCCACAGTATGGCTAGTTGCAATGCTAAAGCCTCCTTCAGACGTAGGCTGCACAAAATACACTGCCATCTGTAAAATGTGCAGGGAAGGGGTCAGGCAGAAAGTTGGTCATATCCTTCTATCTCTGCCATCTAGGATGGTATGTCTCGAGTGTGGCTTGGAGCAAACAGTCCTCTATACTTCTCCAGAACTCCTGGAAACATGTGCCTTATAAGGTGCTGACAGGCATAAAGTGCCATGAATTAAAGCAGCCCCCCATACCCAGCAGACATTTGCATATTGTGTTAGGGATGGGGTGGGTGGTGGAAATTGAGCTCCATTGTGGAGCTGATCGAATCAAGGAGCTTACCTGCAGCCTATCTCCCCTAGGTCCATCCCCCCTCCTCCCCCCACACTCTGGTGCTGCCGCCTGCAGGAAGGGAGGTGGGGAGAAGGGAGGGGGAGCAAGCTCTAGGCTGGGGTTTTCCCAGCCTGAGCTGGAGGGAGGAGTCTGGGGGAGGGGGGCTGCGAGGCATGGGGGACTTCAATCCACCTGGCCCCCTTCCAGCTCAGGTTGGGCAAACCCCAGCTGGCAGCTCGTTCCCCCTCTTCTCTCCCTCCTCCCTTCCTGTAGACAGAACCAGGGGTGAGGCTGGGCTGCATTAGGTCAGCCCCAATTGCACAATGGATTGACCCTAGGGAACAGAAGTTCCCTAAGGCACTCCACAGTTGGGTGCCTTCATCTTATCCCTCATTCAATGAGGGTTAATTTGTCATATGATTGGCCATTTTTAAAATACTCTGCAGCCATGCACTTGTGTCATGGCACAGCTGTTGAACACTTTCAGTGGGCTGATCGTACAACAAATATAACTTCTGTCTGTGCCCACAGTCGCACAGTACAACTCCCGCTCTAACATGGGCAATAGATGGATTAAGTCATAGTCTTAATTACATGGTCATGACCTAGAACCCGTTGAAGTCCATAGAAAGACTTCTATAGATTTTTTGGGCTTTAACTTGAGAATTGTATACCTTGTGTATATTAAATAAAAATTATTTTTACTATTTTATTACTTTTTGTGAACAATCAAATAAAACAGGCCAGTCTCCCAATATCTCGAGCTACAAGTAGGGCTGCAATTCTTAAACTAAGCCTTAAATGTTGCATTTGTCGCCAAGCTGTGGTCACAATTAAAGATATATACTTTTGTTTTCTTAGTACCAAAGATTGTGTGAGCACTTACTACAGTAGCCAATAACTACTGTCAGCTGCACTTTTTGCATTTACAGTTGTTTGTGTTTCCTGCTATGGTAAAATTAAACTCTGGTCCCAAAGTAAAATCTGAGGGGGTAGAGGTATCTGTCTGTAAAAAATCTTTTGGTAGGATGAAGGCCTTACAGTCTAGGATGAGGAAGTGCTTAAATATATAACCAATTTAGTTTCATTCTAAATAATAAATCGTTCTAATTAAATAGTGTTGATTAGACTATGAAGTATTTGGAGAAAGATTGTGATGACCATCACACATTTTATGTTATCCATTAGGGGCCCATACAATATAAAACATTGCTAGATTGCACATTAATAAGACACTAATTATATGCAATTAAATACTAGTTGACAATGAAAAGCAGATTTACTGGTGATTGCAATACAAATCTTCAACACACTGGTTGAATCCCACTAACTATGTAATCATTTCTGCTAAACAATTAACATCTAACCTAAACTCCTTAGATGTATCTGGGTGTATAAAACAATTTACTTACTTGCCCAGCAAATGTATTCCCTGCGTAAAGCTGCTCAATTGTATTATTCCATTTGATTTGGTTTTGTGCAGACAGAGTTGCTCCCTTAAGGGAGTTCTGCTCCTAAGTGTGTCCTTGGGAAACCATTGAACTGTAGAACCAGAACTTCTTCCAAAAGAAAGTAAGTCACATTTCACTTTTTAGTATGCCCTTCTTTTTTTTTTCAAGAAGAATTCCCATATAATTCACAGAAATAAGTGGGGAAAAACCCCAAACAAAATATTTTTGCTTTAGTAGACCAAGTGTGTGTCATTCAAAAAATACCTGAGAATTTCAGGAGGAACAAACAAACCTTTCAGTTGATAAAAATATGATAAATTATTTCATTTCACACTTAAATCAAGGCAGCACACTTTGTAAGACCTCTTACTAGAGACTAAAATATCTTAAAGTGCTTTTTTGTTTTATTTTGATGTACATCTTTATAGAGAAATAATTAACATTTCGCAAATTGATGATGTTAAAGTTGTTCACATTATTCTGTAAGTAATTCATGTGCACATAGCTCTGTATTATATTGATCATTTAAATGAGTGTAATTTTAATATTTTGATGACAGTTTTAAGATTCTACCAAGCAGTGATAAAGCTAGCAGTTATACTATGTGATAATTCTGCTTTTCATTATAATGCAGAGTTTCTCCATACTAAATCAGGCCAAGATGCAAGCTAATACCCATGGGCAAAATTCATTCATTATGCATGTACATTATTCCTAAAATTATTGATAATACTTTTCATAATAGTTATTTTACATATATTAACTCTTGCAGCTATATTAGTATTAAAGATACCTTTATTAATCTTGAATATTTTGCTGAATAATATATGGGGTCTCAGAGGCTCTTAAGGTTTTCCTAAGTTAAAAGCTACTATTATCTATAATGCTGTAAACCAGTTGTTTAATTATAAACAGGGTGCTGAGGTGCTGTATTTTTATCTGGTGTTGCTTATTTAAATATCTATGCATTTGTGTCATGCTACACAGGGGTAAGGAGAAAAAAAAAAAGCAATAACAACAATAAAAAGCCAACCCAGGCAGTCTGAAAGAATAAACAACTTGCATTATTTAGCAAGCAAATAGGCACTTTCCCCTGTAGTTATTATACTTATTGTACAGCTTGTTTGATGCTAATAGGATTTGGAATAAAGGTTCTACAATAATGAAGTATATCAATACTTCTGAAGTTAGAGAAAGATGCCTCAGATATAGTTGAGTTACACTTAATTTTGCTCAAGAGGCTGAGGAGAAGGGACCAGGTAGCTCTATGATGATGCATCTGTAGCTTGCTGATGGCAACCTCTTCCCCAGTGAGAATTAGGGTAGACATCTTACATAGCTGCTCTCATTCATACAGCTGCCTCCCAGGGCTTGCCTGTACTGTAAGTCCCAGTGAGGATGGGACTGAGTCCTCTCATGTGTTCCAGACCTGAAAGTTTGCCAAGGAGATTGATTTGGGCTCATTCCCAGTGCCTGCTTTTGAGCCTTCAGTCTCTGGTAAGTCTGAGAGTGACCCTACGGATAAGTTTGGAGTAGCCTTACTGCTAAACTTCCAGTTCTGGAGGATGTCAGTTGGCTCATGTGAACAGTGTGTTTTCAGTCTAATCCTTCCCTGGATTTGTGCCCAATGACATGTAGACAAGCCTCAATAGGCCATTCTGACAGACTGGAGTCACTGGGCTATCATGGTGCCATGATGACTTGGCTGGGCATTTTCATCAAAGGCCTTGCCAAGGGAAGCATGATGAAGGTCCTCTTACAGCAATTCTCTTACTATAGAGAGAGATTTCTCTTAGGGGGATTAATCACCAGAAAGTGAACAAGTGGTTCAACTGATTCACTAGAGTGGGGCCAAGGATCTGGCCCAGAAACCTGAATCTGACCTTCCTGACAATGAAGCAGGCCAGAAGTGTTAGCTGAAGCCAATACCATTTCACCATAAGTTCATTCAGAAATGCAAAAGCTATTGCAAAGGCTGCTGTAGGCTGTTGCCTGTGAAAGCTTATGCACTTCTGAACAAGTTAGTCTCTAAGGTGCCACCCTGCCCTGCCTTCTGCCTTTATAACTTTGGAAATACAGAGTGACAAAGTAGTGTAAATAAGGAGAAGGAAGGGGTGGCAGGCCTAGGTGTCAACTTGGGGAAGGGCAGCATAAAAAGAAGCCCTCCCCACAACCAGCCAGGGAAGCCCAGCAGCTAGCTCTTCCCCTTGCATGTCTGCTGCCCTGCTGCACCTCTGGATACGGAGACAACTGCTAGGGATTAAAGCTTGTCGCATAGTTTTCCTTCAATTCACAGATTAGACAAATCACCCACAGACACGCATGGGAAAAATCACAGCCATGATGTCCATTGGTATCTGGGATCCCATAACAGTTTTTAGCTGTAGGAGCTAATGCTGCATATGACCTGGCAATGACATTAGAGACTGCAAATTCCCTGTGTGTGCATGAGCCAAACTCTTTAGCTAATCATCATCTTGTGAACTCTGGCCACAAGGAAGGGCAACTCAGCAGCTGGAAAGGCAGAAAAAGACTAAATATCAGTGGACACAAATAATGCCTGCTCCCTGTATGAGTGAACAGAAAAAGAAGAACAGCTGTATCTTTTCTATCTCTCTTATTCTAAAGGGCTTCTGAGGGGGTCTATCCAGGGGCAGTCCTGGCTTTTGTAAGGCCTGTGCTGGGAGAATTCTTCCCTGGAGGGCTATAGAGTTTTATGGCCCTGTATACTGGTACAGGGCCATAAAAGGGAAGGAGTCTCCTCCTACTTTATCTATATCTATATCTATATCTATATCTATATCTATATCTATCCTTTCTAAATAAATAAAAAAGTACTGTGAAAAGGAAACAAAAATATGCAATTATCTCAAATGACCAAATAAACCTGGGAAAAGGCCTGATGCACTCATGAATTTTGTTCTGTTCTCACTGTAAGAAGTGTTCTCTTTTGGGAATAGGTTCAGAGACTTGGATTTTTGTGCTTCACTAATTGTAATAAATAAATCTGAATAAATCCAAGCTTCAATAAGGAGGACTGAATCAAACCCACTTAGTTTTTTATACTGAAAATATCCTGGCATTAAAAGGCTTAGCATGTTGGGCTCTCTGTTTAACAATGAGGTGAAAAACTGTGCAGAATTCTGCAGCAACTGAAAAATGCTAGAAGCTGTTCTGTAGCTTTTCTTCAGGAGATATTTGAAGTCATACACTCAGACTTTTTCTCCACATGACTAATCCACTCTCCTGTGACCTATCTTTAGTTTGATATTGGATCAGGAACAGAAACTGTAGCTTCAGTTGACCCCAAACATTTAGTTACATTAATCACAAGGTGTTTTTGGACTCTGAGCATACGCTTTCTTCGTGAGACATTGATCAAACAGTCTACAGGTATCAGTACATCGAAGCACATTAATCATCGTGTGCATTATCAGGTCCACCAGTAGAATATGTAAATGTGATTCCTGTCAGTGATAAGGGAAAGCAGAATTTATTCTTTAAAATGTCCATCTGGAGCTGTTGATATAATCTTACCTAAGACAATAGGTTGTAAAGATACATCTTAGCATTACTGGTGCAGTGCTGTCAATGGACATAAAGTAAAAGTAAATTAAAGCTAAAAAGAAAAAAAGAGAGCAGTTATACTTCATTCACTTGTGGGATTTGCTGTTCTGCTGCATAGTGGAGATGTTTTCTGCTTAATAAAACAGTGCAGTTTTTATGAATGCTCTTATAATTGTTCTGTAACCAAAGAAGCTTTGCTTAAGAGCACTGCTGTTCTTCTTCCTGCTTCAGTGCTCTTGCCCTAGAATACACCAGTGATATACTTGCCTTGTGGCTAAGGATGTGATATTCATACTTACTGTAAAACTCTGAGGCAATGGCTCACCTTCACAGATGGCTTACCCTCCCTCATATTAATGAAGCTGCCTGAGTTAGAGTTGCAACATGTCTCTTGCTGAAAGCATTTTACATCTCCTCCTTTTTACAACATTAACTGAAACATTCTTTCTTTACAATCAACAAAATTTCACTCATTATTTTAGCATCCTGGACCCTATTTAGGCACCATGCCAATTAGGCAAATGTACAGATACAAATATTTTGCCTGAATGGGTGTGCCTGAGTAGTAGCTAATGCTCCTACTGCCCTCATGAAGATTAATTCTGACAGGAGCAAGAATAATTTGGGTGTGTTTGCTTTATAGAGTCTTTGCTGGGGGGAGGGATTAGATATGGGACCAAAGGGGTGGCTGGGGAGAACATAAATACAGATCATGCCCTTGACTCCTATTTCCCTTCCCTTTGGACCCTTACCTGCTAGCCTGTTATAAAAAGCTGCAGAGCTGGAATATGTGCTGCATTCTGTCTCAAGGTCCCTTTTCTGGGATTGGACTTTCTTGAAGAATTTGGCCCCTGAAATTTGAAATAAAGGAATTAATTGGAAATTAATTAGTTAGGATTGATCAGTACACAAACAGAAAAAGCAAAACTCATTTTGGGTCTGATACTGCCTCCACTGAAGTGGGTGGGAAACTTTCCACTAATGTTGAAGGATCAGGCTCTTTCTTTACTTTGATGAGCTTGATCTTGCCAACCTGACTCACCCTGAGTCACCCAGGACTCCATAATTTCAAGGGTACCCTGTGGGGAGTTAGATCCTATTCATTGTGGATAAGGGTTGGGTCTTGTTATAAAGTACAGTAAAAAATAGTCCTTGGTTAATTCAAGATTTCATTATGCTGTAATAACAAACAAGGAGGCATTTTAACTATAAACTCCCTGTCTTCAAAATATTAGCTGTTGGGTTTACAGATTTCTTTTGGTTTTCAGCCCAGAATGGGCTGTCCATATTGAGTTTGGTAGAATCCCAGCCTGTATCGTCCCCCTCTTAAGCTCAGTGAGAAAGGATACTCTATGCATTTTCCTCACCACCAAAGTAGAAAGGAGACTAAGTTAGTTCCATATCACAGCAGCATCCTAGAGATGTCACATGGCTCCTCAATATAATATAAGGGCTGTGTATGAGGCAGAAATTGAGCAGGTGAGGTTAGAAGTATGTAGATCTAGTGGTTTGGGGATGCATATTCCCCTTTCTCTGCCCACCAAATTTCTGGGTAAGATAATATGGCTCCACACTTCTCCATAGAAACACCATGGAGATTTCTGACAGAAGTGCAGCTCCCAGCTGTAACTCAGAATGGTTTCTGCAAAGCGTTGAGTTACAGCGTTACCCCAGCGCAAACAGAAGTTCACTGTTGGTTCCGGGGGGTGGATTTTGGTGCAGGCTGGGAGCCTGTAGCCAGATTCCCATAACTGACTCTCTGCCAGTGCTCGCTGTTCTCAGAATGGGAGGGGGAAAGGCAGCGGAGGGATCTTGTTCTTGGGGCTCCCCAGCTGGTGCTAAAGGGTGGATGGGTGAATTGGAGCCCCTCAACCTTGGGGTGGGGGGGAGGGTGAAAAAACCTCAGACTGAACTTTCTCCACTCCCTTTCCTAGGGCTGCCATATTTTCAGTTCAACAAAAAGGACAACTGTGGTGCATGGGGGGGCGGATGACTGGAGGTGGGGGAAGGGCAGTGATATGCTGGTGCTCTGCCCCTGCCCATTCTGTTGCCCTTCACTCCGGAGCCACAACCCCCCGTCCCAGCCCTGCTGCTGCCCCTCAGTCCCAACCCATAGACCCCAGTCCTGCCAGTGTCCCTCACTTCTAAACCACAGTACCCTGCCACCTGGACCATGCTGGTGCCCCTCATTTCCAACCCAAAACCCCCCATCCCTGCTGGTGCTCCTCACTCCTGACCTGCAGCCTCCTTGTCCCTGCTGGTGCCCCTCATTCCCCACCCACAGCTCCCTGCTCCTCCCAGCTCTGCTGGAGGATCCCCAGCTGCCCCTGCCCCGCCTGGGCTGGAGTGTAGTGGCTCTGAGTGAATCTGGCCCTGGCGCAGGCTGGAGGGAAGAGGAAGGGAGGCTTGTGGCACTCATCATTACCCTGGGCTGGGGATGCCATGCCATGCCAGCAGGCCTGGCCTGGCTACCCCCCTCCTCCGGGCAGCATCTCCTGGGTGCTCCGCCCCTGTGCTGCCAGCCCAGCCATGGAGTCCCCGCTACCCTCAAAAGGCCTCCCTGCCTCCTTCCCCACTAGAGGGGCAGGTAATCCCCTTGATTCCTCCCAATTCTGCCCCAGCCCCAGCTCCCCAACCCAGACTTAGCTTCCTGTAGCTCCCAGGGTGTGCATGGACACAGGTGGTGCTCCCTGCCTACAATCACTCCTCCGCTTGCTCCCACCAGTGGAGCAAAGCAAATACCTGGACATTTGGTCAGATTTGAAAAACCCACCTGGATGGAGATTGGAGGATTAAAAAAGAGGACATGTCCAGGAAAACCTGGATGTATGGTAACCATAACTTTCCTCTCCTCCCATGCTGAAAAGTGACAGGCTGGGAGCTCTGCAAACACATTACAAAAGACACTACAGTTTGAAACGTTTTTATCTGATACCTCATGCAATGAGGAGTTAGATTTTCACCCAGTCAGCCATTTTTTAATCTGTCTGAAGCCATGCACTTGTGTTTGGTCACAGCTATAAACTGCTTTCTGTGGCCAGATTGGGTGAAAATTGTCACTTCTGTCTGCACCCTTTTTAGGGACTGACATGGTCAGTCCAATGCTGGAGTATTACAAGCTGTGCCAGCATTTCAGCTACTCTTCCTGAAAATCCATGTGGAAGGTGTTCACTGAAGGGAAGTAGAACCTGGGATCAAGTTTCAATAATTTTTCTAGACCCTTCTGACTACTGTCTCCTGCTCCATGGGGCAGGATAATGAAGATGCAGCCATAGTGGGGCTCAGGGAGATTAGGGGCAACAATGATCTACTACTATCCCACTCCTGCTCCACAGACAGAATTCACACAAGCTTTTGTGGTCTCTCCACAGGGAAGAAGGAGGAATGATCAGGAACTATGCTATCACAGTATTTAAATGTACAAGAGTTAGGGAAAATCAAAGGCAACTTTTCAAAAGTCATTATAATTTTTCTACAAAGACAAATACATAATTAATAGCATGTACATGATGCTGTGTCTGATACACACAAAGGAGATAATTTACAATTGTTGCTATAGGGAAAAATGTTTGAATGTCCTTAGTTTTTCATGTTTAAATTCATCATACATTGTATTTATATTTCTTAGTTAAATTTACAAATACTTTACTAGTGCTTTATCAAAGACCAATTACTTATTTCTGCTAATTTCAATACTTTGTTACACTGCATATCAAAAATGTCTTAGGAATACATAACATACCAATTGACAACATCTCAGCATTATTCTTCAAATGGTGCTTAGCTGTAGGATTTGAAAGTACATCTATATCTCTATTTAGGGTGGAACCTGGGAGCATTCTTCATCAGGAAATCTCCCTGCCAATTGGTTTCTTCTCCTGTTCTTGGATCTCCTTGTGCAGATTTAGCACACCACAGTGAAGAAATGTTTGATCTCAGGCCCTGACAGGAATGGATCCAGAGGAGGTTTGATGAGGCAGTCGCACACCCTTTTTGGCTCATCTGCAGCGAGCTCTCAAAGATCATCAACGTATCAGCGCAGCTCCACTGGAAGCACCGCAGGTGCTGGGAGTTCTATAAGCTCACTGGTGAGTCAGGGTGGGATCTTTCCAGAGTTCCTGCTTGCACACACCTCTGGAGTCCAGAGGGTGAGCGCTGTTGATGTTTTCTCTTCCCTTCCCACCCCTTGCTGAATTCAGAAGCAGGGGAAAAAAAGGGACAAATGATGCTTGTGCTCAACTCCTGGGCTCCAGAGCTATGTGCATGCAGGGGCTCTGAGTGGACCCTGCGCCAACCAGCCAGTGAACTCATAGAACTCACAGCACATGAGGGGTTTCCAGCAGAAGCTCCACTGATTTTTACCTGTGATCTCTGAGAGCTCACTGGCTTCCAGGATCATGGTGTGCCAAACAGATGAAGCAGGTATGACCAGAATCCCTTTGGCACAATCCTGGATCCACCTATAGGTCTTGATGGTCCAGAGCGCTGCTGGTGGTGAACTAAACATTTTCATAATGAGGTTGCAGGTTTCCATCTGGATTAGGCCTGGGAGTACAGCTAGGTAGCTGTATAGACATGCCCTACATTGTCAGGCATAAAAAGTGTCCCAGTCTGGAAGATGGTGAATGCCTTCAACCATCATTGATTGAGATGGGGGAAAGGACACTCAGTAATCCTCAACGAACACTCAGTACATGGCTGAACAGAGACTAACTTTGTAGATAAGGCTACAAAATGATGTTTTTGGCCTTCAAATGTTAGAACAACTGAGCCATTCTCAGCACTCATATCACATAGAACAGAGCTATGCCATGAAGCAGAAGCCTTAATCTGTTTCTAGGGGTAGAGAGAGACATTAGCCAAGAAGAGAGAGAGTTTCCACAGGTAAAATAACCTCTGTATAAGCTGCGCTGAAGTAACATCTCATAAGCAACCACTTGCTTTGTTACTGATAGCTGGAAATGACAAGCAAAGCTATTTTTGTGTGTTGTACACAGTGTACTTGTTTTCTGTCCCTTCATCTGCCCCCTCCCCTTCTTTGTTGCATCTGTTTAAAGAAACATAATATCACTTTGGAACATTTAAGAGTTTCTATAATAAAACAAAGGGGGTTATGTCACAATCACTTATTTTCTAAGGTGTAATCAACTAAATGACAAAAATAGCTGATTATAGCAGCAAGTTCAGGCTACTGGACTAAAGGGGAAGTCAGCATTTCCACTATAAACCTCATTATTGAGGGGTTTACAGCTAGGTTGTAAAACAAAAGTGCTCTGGGCTGAAATGTGGCATTCATTGTCTCAACTCCGGAATTATTTATATATATTCCCAATTTGATTTAAAATACTTTAAGTATTCTGATTTTTCTCTCATTTTGAAACCCAATCAACCAATCACCTGCCCTGGGGAAAAGACTACAGGAGTAGGGAGAACATTTTAGAAAGAATCTGTGGCTGTGCATGGTGGGAGGGGGTACTCTGAATTACAGTACAAATTTGTCAATGCAAAATAAAAATCTCTTTCCATGTCTTGAAAGATCTCTGTGACATACAATCTGGGTGACTTTTAGATGACCACAGGTTATGCACGGAGAAGACCAGCAATGCATCTGTCTTCCTTGTTTCTTGGGTTTTGATAGGGCCAGGGGTGGATCCAGGATTTTGTAAAGGATGATGTGTAGATGAGGCAATGGGCATTGCAGGGGTGGTTGCACTCTGACTCCCAGCTCCCACCTGCACCAGGATGGGCAGATTGCTTCATGTGAGCAGCAGGCAGGGACTTTTTTAAAGTCCCCCAATCAGGTAAGAATATTTTTTCTCCTGTCTCAGAACCCTTATTCCCCCTTCTCCTTCATGCTCAGTGGCATGTCCCCCTCCTCTCCTCTCCTCTCTCCCACCCTTGCTCCCCTCCCCTCCCCTCCCATCCCCCACCCCCCACTGCTGTCACTGTCCTCCCATTCCCTGGCTGATCCAGGGGCTTAGGAGGGAGGCTCCTTCCCTGCTCCTGATGTGCTGCACAGGGAGCCAGGCTCAGCCAAGAAAAGCAGCAGGAGTGGGCAGGTTCCCCCTCCTTGAGCTGGTCCCAGGCTGGCAGTGAACACCCAAGGGCCAAGCAGACAGGAGAAACCAGCCCCACTGCCACTGCTATAGCCATCCCTGGATGAGCATGGCTGGAGCAGCTCTGAAGCCACCAACCCCAAAGACAGCTGGGGGCAGCTGGGGGAGGGGAGATGCTGCTGAGCATGGAGGGGAAGGGTGGAGTGGAATTCTTACTTGCTTTGGGGACTTAGTAAAAGTCGTTGATTGCTGCTTCTGCAGCTTCAACTGTGACTGCCAGCACATCCCCCTCTGGGTGGGGCTCATTATCTCTAAGATGGTTAACTGTTCCCAAATTTTAAGTCTAGCACTACCATTAGGACTTGTTTCTAAACTTGATATGTAGTAAATGTAAGACTCCATTGACTTGTAATTTGGATCAGGGCACAGCAGTCTGCTCAATACTGGTCTTCTTATGGTACTGTAAGAATCTTTCCTCTGCTTATTGGAACACACTGTTTATTTTAGTTTAATTTAATCTCTTTTTGCTCAGGATAGATTACTGAAATCTTCAGAGATTCCCTTCAAGGGTTGCAAGTGGCACATAGTTTGGGGATTTACTCAAAGATTCAAAGAATAGAACTCAACCCCAGTAGATTAAGTGCAAAGAAGTGAAAAAATATTAGTGCACTATCAAGGCTGAACAATACAAGTAGTGAGTCAGATGAACTGCAAATATTGTACCTTCTGTTATATGTAGGATAAGGGGTTTAAAGCATGTGAGTTCACATTTTCATTTAATTTTCATTTTTATAAGGAAACTGGATTTTGTCATGCCTCTTCTTTCCATTGGGATTAAAGCAATGGCACTGCAATAGAGAATTAAGGCCTTGATACTGAATTATGCATATGCTTAACTTTTCAGATGCAAGCAGTCCCTTTGATTTCAGTGGAACTACTCTTATGCTTAATGCTAAGCAAGTGTTTAAGTATAGACAGGATCAAGGCCTTATTTTCTGTAACACCTTTGAAGTAGAGGGAACTGTTGATCTTACAACATGTTAGAGATTTATTAATTTATCATGTTTGCACTATACCTTGTGCTTTGCCATTTTGAACTGATTGTAGAACATCCTGCATTTTGGAAAATTCTGTGGCAAGTTAAATATCATTTATCCGTTGCTGAACTTTGGAGACATTTTGAGAAAATGTCTACATTTAATTTCTCTTAACTCCCTGTTCTTCTGCACATACATTTTGTCACAATATAGCACACGGTGTAGGCATTCTTTTACAACCTTCATGCTTTTAAAATATTGTAGATTGTTTTATGATCTTTATCACTCTGGATACCTGTTGTTGCTTTGATTGGCAAGCTGAGAATTTAGTGGCCTTAAAAACATATATGTACATTAAAAATATTTTTGAATGATTTAACTTTGTGGTGAGAAAATATAAGGTATAAGCTCTCTCTTATAAAGGGAAACTTAAAGGAGGAATATTAAGGGATATATAGGAAGGGTGGTGAGGCATCTTCATCAGAAAAGACCTGTTTCATAGTAGGAGACATAGTTTATAAAGGATTATGAGCTTCATTCCTTTTATTAGGATTTTTATTTGTGCATATTAGAGGAAGGTACATAATAACTGACCCACACTTATTGCAATTGCTAGGCAAGTCTGTTTACTCAATTATCTGAGGGCATCTTTATGGTATGCTTGGGTAGCTGTGTGGGTTGGGTGCTTCAGTACAAGTTCACCGTTAATTATAGATTTGCCTTTCTGCTAAATAACAAAATAATTCCAGAATATGGCTGCCTGTAAGTGATTCCAGTGCTGACTTTCCAATGCCTCTTTTGTTGGCTGAATTGGACTTTGGGTCTTGACTGCCTTTCTGTTTGGCTGCTCTGTTGGAAGGGGAAATGCCTGAGGACCCGATGTGAGAGCAGATTGTTGATGAGCTGCCTCGTGCCCTTTTGGTTTTAGTTTTCTGTGGATTTAACTCAACTGGAATGAACACAGTCGCTTTCATGTCTGCAAAAAGAGGGTTATGTGCAAATTCCTCATTAGATTCCAATCAAGAACCTTTTGGGAAGAAAAATCAGGTATTTCACCAGGCTTCTTATCGAAGTGGTCTGAAAATAAACTTGCTGGTCAAAGAGTCATTTGCCTGCAGTCTGCTGCTTGTGTGCCCACTAACCCTCCTGGTTTATCCATTGACTGCTTGCCATGCAAAAGAGATTGACAAATCATGCATTTTTAGTGTGCAACCATGTAAACCATTTCTTTGAGAACATGTCCCTTGGGCTACAGCCTGTAGTCTCAAGTCAAAAGATCCTCCTTTCCTGAATATATGCAGAATAAAACCTATCACCATTCAAGAATGTCAGATTGTTGGGGTGGGGGTGAGGAAGGAGGAAGTTGATTTTGACTGACAAGCCCCTTAGTTTCTGATGTGGCTTTCACACTTTGAAATATTCAAGACTCCATATGTTACAAAAAACCCACTGAATACCACGTATAACATTGACTTTATCATTCTTTAATCTCAGTTTAATTGCTGTGGTCATATTACCCCACACTTAATAACCCACAGCTTGGTATATTATTTAATATCGTTGACACATACTTTGTTTTAAATGTCAGTGCTGGTAAAGCCCTGGAGTTGGCAATGTTGTGCATGATAGATGGCAGAAGAGATGGATCATCTGTTCTTTGTCTGTGCTGTTGGTATGTTGGCTGCAACTTTTTCAACTGTGACACTAGGCTGGTGCCAAACCCAAAGCTACTGAATGGGTAACATTATCCCTTGTATCTGATGTTCATAGCTAATCATTCTTGATTTCTTTGGCTGTTTTTACAGGAATGTGTAATATTATATCACCCAAGTTAGAGTGGTGAACTAGTGTTGTTTCAAATGGGCTGATTTAATTATTTCAGCACCCAGTGGCACCTTTGTTATTAAAGGATTTTCACAAAGCAGTACATAGTCTAATTATGTATTTACACTCGAGACTGTAACAGCATCTGCTGGGTAAATAATATACATTTGTAAAATGGTCTAGCTACTAATTTACACAGCCGACCACTGAGACATTGAAAGGCTTTGCATTCTATCATGTCAGCTCTCATGCATTTCCAAGTGTTTCTCCTGTCTCTTCACTACTGTTCAGAAAACAATGGAAATTGCATACCAAAAAGTGAAAACCTCTTCTAAAAAACAGCAATGTCTGTCTGGAATCTGTGAATTCAGGGTAAAGGCCGAAACTCCAGCCAGACTGCCCTCTTGTAGGAGCACAAAAGAAGCGCTATATCGCCTCTGTTTCCAAGGCCTGCATTTACATAAACACAGGAGTACAGTGCAGAACTTAAAAGGGAAACACACATTTTCATTATGGATTTCTGGCTTTGGATTTCCTAGTGCAAATCTGCCTTACAGCTAGCTCAAATGGCCTTCAGAACATTTGCCCTGAATAGCAAATCTTTGGTTGGCATCTAGCTGCCTTAGCAGCTCAAATGCCACCCCTTCCTTGAAGCTTGTGTTGGGGCCACAACAGTGGATGGTCCCTACACATGGGTAATCCCTGGATATCATTTCAGGAGTAAGTACAAGTAACATCATGCTAGAGAGCTATAGCTGTCATCCAGACAGTGATTCATCTGAAGATAGCTTATGATCTGCATCGAGAACTTATCTTAGGATCTGGCGGGGCCTCTGTGGCCTTGGCGGGGAGTGGGGAGTGGGAGTTCCCTCACCTGTCTCACGTGTGCCCACCTTCAGGCCCTGGAGGGGCAGGTGAGGGAACTCCAGGTGGAGATCAGCAGGCTGAGGGGAATCAGGGCTGCCAAGGATGAAATTGACGGGTCAAGTACGTAGTGGAGAGGCAACCTGGGAGGGACCCGATGCAGTGGTATGGCAGACAGTGACCACCAGGGCCAGGGCTACTTATGCTGCCAAAGTGTTGGCCCCCCCTGTACAACTGGAGAACAGGTATGAGACCCTGGCAGCATCAACGGAGAAGGAGGCAGGTGAAGATAACTCCAGAGGAGCTGATGCCACTCCATGCATGGTGCAGACTGAGTAATGCCAGAACACCCAGAGCAAGAGATGCCGGGTCCTTGTCATGAATGACTCCCTCCTGAGATGAACAGAGGGACCCATCTGTCACCTGGATCCCATGGCACGTGAGGTTTCCTTCATGCCCAGAGCTCAGATTCGGGACATCACGGTGATGATCCCAGACGTCATCTGGTACTCTGATCACTACCCCTTGGTCCTCATCCATGCGGGCACTAATGATGCGGCCAGGAGTAATGCTGGGGGCCAAGCTTAGGGAGACAGGAACACAGGTGATTTTCTCATCTGTTCTTCCAGTGAGCAGATGCAGACGGCACCACAAGGCCGGCATCGGAGAGGTCAACTGGCAGCTTCAGAGCTGGTGTTACCAGGCGGGCTTTGGATTCTTTGACCATGACCCACACTTCTGTGCAGGAGACATGCTAGGGCAGGATGGGTTGCACCTCTACCCAAAAGGTAATGTGTTTTCTCTTCCAGGTTGGCTTATCTCTTATGGTGAGCTTTAAGCTAGGTTCATCGGAGGATTGGGATGCAAACATGCAGGAGGACACTTTGACATCAAGCCAGGTGATGCAAGTGGGAACAACCCAGGTAAGTGACAAGGGCCCAGGCAAGCTTAGGAACAAGAGAGCAGCATGAACACCCATAGGAAGTCTTAATTGCCTCTACACAAATGCTAGAAGTATGGGGAATAAGCAGGAGGAACTCGCCCTACTGGTAGCTAGCAAAAACCCAGACCTGGTTGGGTTTACAGAAACTTGGTGGGATTCTACCCATGACTGGGAAGTAGACATCAAGAGCTATAGGCTGCATAGACAAGATAGAGTAGGAAGAAAAGTGCGGGGTAGCACTCTATGTTAAAGAGCAGCATATGTCCTCCATGATCATGATGGGCTCAGAAGAAGGGCAAACTGAGGCACTCTGGGTTAGAATGCAAGGGGGCTGTGGGGAAAGGGACTTGATAGTGGGCATCTCACCAGGGGGATGAGCTGGACCTGGAATTTTCAGGTCAGCTCATGGAGGCTGTAAGGACAAGGGATGTGGTTGTCATGGGTGACCTAAGCTACCCAGACATCTGCTGGGAGGATCAGTCAGCCAGGTCTGAATGCTCACATAGGTTTTTAGCCTGGATACAGGACCTCCACCTAACCCAGGAGGTACATAATCCCACCAGAGGAAATGCCTTGCTGGACTTGGTCCTTGCCACAGGTGATGACCTGGTGAGGGATCTGCAGGTGCTCGACTACCTAGGTGTTAGTGACCATTGTCTGCTGGAATTTACTATCCGGTGCAGGATGGCAAAAGAAAGCAGTAAGGCAAAAGTCCTTGACTTCAGGAGGGTTGACTTCAATGAGCTAAGGAGATTAGTAAGAGAGACGTGGGACTCGGAACCTCAGTGAGATGGGAGTCCAGGATGGGTGGTTATTCATTAAGGAGATGATCCTCCGAGCTCAGAGGGAGTCAGTCCCAATGTGAACCAAAGGGGGCAAGAGTGCTAAAAAGCACCCTTGGCTCAGTAAAGGCATCCAGGAGGGCCTGAGGGAAAAAAAAGTAGCATACAGTCAGTGGAAGCAAGGGGCAATCACCAAGGAGGATTACACCTCCATTGCTTGTGATTGCAGAGAGGCGGTTAGTAAGGCCAAGGCAGAGACGGAACTAGGGCTGGCAACCAGAATTAAGGATAACAAAAAGTCCTTTTTCAAATAAATATGGAGTAAGAAGAAGTCATCAGGGAATGTGGGGCCCCTACAGGACAGGCTTGGCAATCTGGTGATTGCAGAAAAGGAAAAAGTTGAACTCTTCAACAAGTTCTTTGCCTCCATTTTGATGAGGGTCATTTTCCAAATGACCAAAATGAAGGGGTCATTTTCTTTAGCAGGGACCAGGACAACTCCCCCACTAGGATTACAGACAGGCTCAAAGGACAAGACACCATGCCTAGGGTCAGGGACAATTTAGTTAGAGAACTTTTGGAGGGGCTGGACGTGTTTAAATCAGCAGGTCTGGATGCTCTTCATCCGAGGGGAATGAGGGAAATGGATAAGGGCATAGGAGGG
>NW_005842198.1:1603201-1605461 GCF_000455745.1 Alligator sinensis
GGGGGTAAGGGGCAAGTCCCCCCCCCCGCTCCATGGAAGAGGCAGCGGTGGTATGTGATGGGGGGGAACCGGGTTGGGGCTTTCACAGCAAGGTTGGGGGCAGGGGGAATGGCCCCCAACTCGAAATGAGATTGTGATGTCACTGCCTACACAGTTTGATGGGTCGACAATTGGCTGGAGGGCTGCACCCAGAGAGTGTTGGTGGATGGGTCATTTTTAACTGGGAGGGATGTGGGCAGTGGGGTCCCCCAGGGCTCGGTCCTTGGGCCCGCACTGTTCAACATCTTCATCAGCGACGTAAAAGCACCCTGTTCAAATTTGCTGATGACACAGATGTGGGGAGAAGTGGGCACACTGGAGGGGAGGGACAGAATCCAACTACATCTAGACAGGTTAGAGGCGGGCGGATGAGAATAGGATGGAATTCAACTCAGACAAGCGCAAGGTGCTGCATCTAGGGAGAAGGAACCTGCAACATACCTATAGGCTGGGGAACTCCCTTCTCAACAACACAGTGGCTGAAAGGGATCTTAGAGTCATTGTTGACTCCAGGATGGACATGAGCCGCCAATGCGCGGAAGTGGTCAGGAAGGCTAACCACATCTTTTCATGAATCTACAGATGCATCACAAGCAGATCCAGGGAGGTGATCCTCCCCCTCTGTGACTCTGGTCAGGCCACAGTTGGAGTACTGTGTCCAGTTCTGGATGCTGTACTTCAAGAGGGATATGGCTAACCTTGAGAGGGTCCAGAGGAGGGCCACACGCATGGTCAAGGGGAAGCAGGCCAGGCCCTACGAGGATAGACTAAAGGGCCTGAATCTTTTCAGCCTCCACAAGAGAAGACTGAGAGGGGATATGGTAGCCATCTATGAACTCACCAGGGGGGACCAGCAGAAAATCGGTGGGGCTCTATTCCCTCGGGCACCACCTGGGGTAACAAGGAATAATGGCCACAAACTGATTGAGAGCAGGTTCGCGCTAGATATCAGGAGGCATTACTTAATGGTTAGGGCTGCCAGGCTCTGGAATGGGCTCCCAAGGGAGGTGGTGCTCTCTCCTACCTTGGGGGTCTTCAAGAGGAGGTTGGATACAGTTCTGACAGGTATTATGATCCCAGCACTCGTTCCTGCCCAGGGCAGGGGGTCGGACTTGATGATCTGTTCAGGTCCCTTCCGACTGTAGAAACTATGAAACTATTCTCTGGACTTCTGTATAAATGGCTCTGAGCATAGTTATGGTAGATTCTGTTGTGTAGCATGATAATGACTATGGAAGAAAACGTTCTGGTGTAAGATATTTGGCACATAGAGACGCAGGTCCTTAAATCTTAGGGTATTTGGGGGGATTGAGATTCAAAGTGTCTCATATTTTGAATTACAAATTTCTTTTCTGAGTGGAAACTAAGAGGAAGAGGAGGTTCTGTGATTTCGCACGATTAGAAGTGCTCAACTTGAGTGAAATACCTGCAGTATTCACTACCCATGGAAGTGCAGTTTGCCACAACTTTGAAAAGGACTATGGAGAGAAAGGAGTTAACAGGGTGTATATAAGGAAAAATCTTGATGACATACACCAAATAGATTATATCCTGCTTCCTTCTATGGAGCAGAATGCTTACGGTATGTCTGGGTGTTGTATCAACCGTACACCATAGGTCCCAGCTGTCTGGAGGTTCCTGGTGTAAGTCCAAGCTTTTCTCATCTGAAGGAGAAGGATGGTGCTGCAGGAAAGATCATTATGTAAATAGCCATATATTTTTCCATTGCTGTTTCACGTTCATAAGTTACAGAGCCTACTTCAGCCATAGCAGTGTCACAGTGGCTCTGGAATGGATTTGAACAGCCTTCAGAACCTGGGGAAAGGATTCCTTTCCACTTTAACTCTCTAGAGCAGGGGTTTTCAACCTTTTTTAGTCTAAGTACCCGCAGCGGCTAGACATGGAGTGGGGAGAGAGAAGTGTGGGGAGGTAGCATGTGGCCAAACACTGGGGAGGGGGTAGTAACATGTGGCTGGACACAGAGCAGGGAGGCAGGGACGGTGTGCAGGTGGGTGGGGACGAAGCACCACTGCTTCCCAGGAGCAGGGCTTGGGCAAGGCAGGGAAGCTTACCGAGCTGGTATGTGGTAGTGGCAACTGCCATATGTGAACTTCACCCCACAGAGGGGCTTTGCTGCCCTGCTTCTAGGAGGTGGTGGCACTCTGATCCCGCCCGCCTGTGGTCCATCATGAAGAAATATAGGAGTTTTCTAGGCTAGGGA
>NW_005842198.1:1605492-1607527 GCF_000455745.1 Alligator sinensis
ATACATAAACCAGTTGAAGTGATCAGAAACTGGTTCAAACCTGTAAGAGAACATAAGTTCAATGCACATAAACCAATTTCAAAATGGCCGAAAACAGTTTGAGAGAAACATGGTTGAATACTACTATCAGACTTAACTGATTGAGCTCAAACCAGTTCATGCAACTTCTCTCCCAGATGCCTTCTTGGTTTAACTTAAACCAGAGTCCCCCAGCATCCCCGCATGCTCTCTGGCCTGGGCTTTCTGCTCCAGCTCTCTGCTCCAGAGGAGCTGGCCCCACCCCTCTGCTCCCTAGCCAGAGCAGGGACAGGCAAGGGTGGGGGCCTGGCCAGACACTGGCCCTTGAAGGGAGCAGGGAAGAAGTTAATTCCCCACCCCCCCACCCCCTTCTCTGTCCCACCAGCACAACCTGCATTTCTCAGCTGGCTGCTCCAGTGGTGGGGGCATGACCAGCCCCAGCAGTAGCCTGGAGTGAACTGGCCAAGGAGGTTGTTCAGTTCTCCCCTCCCTGCCCCATGGGCCCAACCTGGGGTCTGTGGGGCACCTCTCCCTCACTGCTGCAGTAGCAGGGGCATGACCAGAGGCCTCCTTAGGTAGGGAGGTAGGGAGGAGGGTTATTCTCCCCTCTGCTCCCTCTACCCCCAGGGGACTGCAGTGGGGTCTGCCAGCCCTGACCATCCCTGCCACTGCTGCTCTCTCCCTGTGTGGGGCAAGTAGTGGAGGGGGCAGGAGGGGGCACATCTTGTGGCACTCACATAGGGAGTGAGTGGTGGCAGTGATCACGGCAGGCAGACCCCACTGTGGTTCCCCAGGGGCAGAGTGGGGGATAACCCCCTCCCTACCCCATTGCCTAAGGGGTCATGCTGGCTGGGCTCTGGCCATTCCCTGGCCCTGCTGCTGGAGCAATGAGGAGGGAGCAACTGTGATGGGGGTCACAGTCCCTGTTATGGTGTCCTGGAGTGTGAGCCTCTTCCCTGCAGGGAGGGGGTGGGGTCTGTGTTGTGGGCGAGGGCCACACTGAGGGGTGGAGAGAGCTGCCACAGGCTGTGCATAGCAACAGGTGGTGGTGCTGAAGGTGGCTTGGGGGGCTATGGCTCCCTCTGAGCTTTGGTGCTGCTGCTCACCCCATGCAGCATGCAGCAGCTCTGACCCCTGCTCCCAGGCTCCCCCCCCCGCCCACCAGGAAGACACCATGACAGGGGGTGCTCCCCCATCAGGGCCCTGCCCCCTGGCTGCTCCAGCAGCAGTGGGGGGACACAACCAGAGGCAGGCTGGCATGGCCCCCTAGGCAGAAGGGGGGAGGGGCAGGGAGACAAGTTATTCTCTCCTCCCTCTGGTGTTTGGTGGAGGAGGTAGGAGGGGGCTTATCCTGCCACTTGCCCTGAGCAGGGAGTGAGCAGGGGCGGCAGCAGTGATTGGGGCTGGCAGACCCCACTGCAGTCCTGCAGGGGCAGAGGGGGCGGAGGGAGCCATAAGCCACCTCCCTGCCCCCCTGCCTAAGGGGGCCTTTCGGGCTGGCCCCTGGCTGCACCCCCTGCCCCTACAGCAGCAATGGGGGAGTGCCAGGTGATCCCAGCTCAGATCCGTGGGACAGGGAGGGGGGAATTCAACCCCCTCCCTGGCCATAGATTCATAGATTCATAGATGCTAGGGTCAGAAGGGACCTCAATAGATCATCGAGTCCGACCCCCTGCATAGGCAGGAAAGAGTACTGGGTTCAGATGACCCCAGCCAGATGCCTATCTAACCTCCTCTTGAAGACCCCCAGGGTAGGGGAGAGCACCACCTCCCTTGGGAGCCCGTTCCAGACCTTGGCCACTCTAACTGTGAAGAAGTTCTTCCTAATGTCTAGTCTAAATCTGCTCTCTGCTAGCTTGTGGCCATTATTTCTTCCAAACCCTGGGGGTGCCTTGGTGAATAAAACCTCACCAATTCCCTTATGTGCCCCCGTGACGAACTTATAGGCAGCCACAAGGTCGCCTCTCAACCTTCTCTTGCAGAGGCTGAAAAGGTCCAGGTTCTCTAGTCTCTCCTC
>NW_005842198.1:1608831-1612230 GCF_000455745.1 Alligator sinensis
GTGTGAGCAGAGGAGGTATACTCCTCTTTGGTAATCTCTCCCCGTTTCCACTTTTTATATGCTCCCCTTTTAGTCCGCAGTCTGCCTTAGATTTCTCTGGTCAGCCAAGGAAGCCTCCTGGCCCCTTTCCCTCTTTTTCCTCACATAGGGACCATCTCCCTCTGTGCCCGAAGGATCATTTCCTTAATGTACAGTCACCCTTCCTGGGCTCCCACCACCCTTCCTGGGCTCCCAGGCTACTGCTGGGGCTGGCCATGCTCACTCCCCAGCACAGCTTCCCTGTAGCTTAGGGCGCACTCTAGCGCCCTCTGGCGCCTGGCCTGAGTGGCTGCAGGTATGTGCCTACATTTCCTCAGTCCAGAGGGAATGTCTGTCAGTTGCAAACTGGTTCAATCTAGGCAGGTGAACAGACTTGAGCTTTTGAAAAGATTGAATCAATTCAGGCTCCAGCTTTTTGAATGTCTGTCCCTAGCCCTAAGGCCTGAATTTAGGAAAGTATTAGAGCACATGCTAACTCTTAACTCCAAAGCCAGTTTACCACATGCTTGGTTCCTTTACTGATCAGGATCCAAATCACTGAATTTATGTTTTGTTGATGTTTGAGAGCTAAGGGTGTGACTGACTGTGATTTGAACTGGGTCTGAAATGCAGAATGGACATAATAGTTGTTGATTGTGTGGATTGTCTCTTTTACCCCGAGGTTTTATGTTGAGGACAACATGGGAACTGTACACATATGGCACTCAGTGAAAAATAAAATACACACAACAGTTTTGTTAATGTCTTAGTGAGTAAAGCAGTAAGTACATGTTTTGTTTGAGTATTCCTCACATTTGTGATGGTTTTAAAAATGAAGTGTAGCTTGACAAAGTCTAGGATGATTTAGCCTACAATAATTAATATTGTAGTATGAATGATTTAGGAATAAAATTATCCATGAAAATTGAAAATATTACCAGTGTATGAAGAATGAGTAGAGCTTGGGGAAAGAAAAGAGAAACTGTGGTTAACATGAAAGCTGCTTTCAGTGAAGGAATGATCATAGTGAAAATGTAACAGGAGAAGTGAAAGATAATTAGGAACGTGACATTAATACTGGATTTGCAAAACCTTGCCTAACAGGTGGGTGGAGTTTTTTTGAATTTGTTTCAGCTGGAGCCCTGAATCATACTGACACAGCCTTGAAAAAATACCTTAGACTGTGAGAAAAAAAGTAATGAGAAAGCTTAAATATACTAGCTGGCACCATTGGTAAGTCCTTTCTTTCTCCTTCTCCTAGTTAATAATCAGTCTCCCAGTTAAGATGTGTTTTTTTTTTTCTTCTCTTCTTCTGTCATCCTTGTTTCTGCAGGTCTATATTTGAAAAGCAGAAGGGATATTGGAAAGTGTTCCCACTAAGCTGTGTGGCGTGTGTGGCCGCGCAGCTTTCAGGGAACACTGATATTGGGTTTCTCTTTGTAACACTGATAAGTCAGGGGACACATCTGGTTTAAAATGTGTCAAGGGTTTAAAACAAGAATCATGTTTTTTTTTTTTTTACATTTATGTCTCTCAAATAACAATTTTTATTAAAATAGGATTTATTATTATATAATTTATGAGTTTAAATATGAATAGAGATAGTTAAAAGTTTGAACTCTATGGTGATCAGAGGAGACGTTCATGGAAGGTGCAATGTTCATCTAGACAACACAAGCCCCTTGCAGGAATCCAGTTTGCAGAAGTACTAGCATTGAAACATTTGTCTCAGCTCACTAACTTTTTGCAATCCAGCTAAAATATCAGCACCACCTGGAATATGAACATCAAATTTTATTATCAGCTTCATGGGAATTGCAAAACAGCCTAACCCCACCCGACTCTTAATAAATCAGGTGCTGAAAGCATTTCAGCTGAGAACCCTGCTGAAGAGACATGCAACTCAAAAGGATCAAAAGCTCAAGTCTGTTAAACTGGCCATTTGCTTTTTTGACATAATCAAAAAGTACAAAATAAAAATAAAAAAGAAGCAGCAACACAATATTTTTATCAAACTAGGACAAGTAATAAAGTACGATAGAGCATCAGATCAACTCAGTCATTCTCATTTTTGCAAAACCGCTCGGGATTTACCACATTACAGAGCTGCTAAAGATCATACATATACTTGATCCAAACCCCATTGCAATTAATGGAAAACCCTTAATGGACTTTGAATAAAGACATAGAGGCCTACTGAGTTTAGACAGTGAAGTTCAATGAATGATTGTATTGGCTTGCTCTCCCATTTGATCTATTTAGAAAAATATTTCTATTCTTTTATTTATATTATTCATAACATAGTCAGCAAAAGCTGTTAAGAACTTTTGATTGATTTTAAGAAATTGCCTGAAAATATTGTACTCTACACTTCCTAGATTAATTAATGAAATTACTTGCTCATCAACATTGATTACATGCTGGGCATTTAACTGGTATGCTCTAGGGAAGGGGTTAGTGGAAAGTTCAAAAGTAGGTGGAGATGCAAGGAGGAAAGGGGAGGATACAGCTTAAGCAAAACATGAATACTGATTCCTGATCTCCATATCTGGAACATTTTTAAAATCATTGTGTAGCTCTGACTTGCATGAACAGCATATACGTGGCTAATAAACAGAAGCTGACGCTGACATTGGCAGCAGTACAGGAGTCATATTTTCACAAGCATTAACTGTTCTTGAACAATTTCTCCTGTGCATTAAGCATAAACTGTCTTTTCTTCAATGTCAGCAAGTCTTCATTTATATTTGAATTCCCCATGTCCTTGTTTTGGAGGGCTATGAGAGAGGACAAGCTGTTATAAACTAGGCCTTTAATTTTTCCTACATTTCTTTTTCCTCTAGTGCAAGAGCAAGAACAGAAGAAACTTTGAATAATGAGGTTTACTTAGTGGTGTGTTGTCCTACGAATATCTAGTAGGTGCCCCACGCTGCTGTCCAAACAGAGGGGCAGTGTTCCATAGCACTGCCAGTAGATGATGCATTGCCCTTCTGGCAAGAGAAATAATCACATGAGGGGCATTAGCATGAGTGGATGAGGTTTAAGCAGTTTTCATAGATTCATAGATGTTAGGGTCGGAAGGGACCTCAATAGATCATCGAGTCCAACCCCCTGCATAAGCAGGAAAGAGTTCTGGGTCTAGATGACCCCAGCTAGATACCCATCTAACCTCCTCTTGAAGACCCCCAGGGTAGGGGAGAGCACCACCTCCCTTGGGAGCCCGTTCCAGACCCTGGCCACTCTAACTGTGAAGAAGTTCTTCCTAATGTCCAATCTAAATCTGCTCTCTGCTAGCTTGTGGCCATTATTTCTTGTAACCCCCGGGGGCGCCTTGGTGAATAAATACTCACCAATTCCCTTCTGTGCCCCCATGATGAACTT
>NW_005842198.1:1612370-1661455 GCF_000455745.1 Alligator sinensis
TGGCTTTTCTGATGGCTTTGTCACACTGCTGACTCATGTTCATCTTGGAGTCCACTAGGACTCCAAGATCCCTTTCCACTTCCGTGCCACCCAGCAGGTTATTCCCTAGGCTGTAGGTGTGCTGGACATTTTTCCTCCCTAGGTGTAGCACTTTGCATTTCTCCTTGTTGAACTGCATTCTGTTGTTTTCTGCCCACTTGTCCAACCTGTCCCGGTCTGCTTGCAGCTGTTCCCTGCCCTCCGGCGTGTCCACTTCTCCCCATAGCTTTGTGTCATCTGCAAACTTGGACAGAGTACACTTCACTCCCTCATCCAAGTCACTGATGAAGACATTAAAGAGTATCGGTCCAAGGACCGAACCCTGTGGGACCCCACTTCCCACATCCTTCCAGGTCGAAACTGACACATCCACCACGACTCTCTGGGTGCGGCCCTCCAGCCAATTCGCCACCCACCGGACCATGTAGTCATCCAAGTCACAGCCTCTTAACTTGTTCACCAGTATGGGGTGGGATACTGTATCGAAGGCCTTCCTGAAGTCTAAGTATACGACATCCACCTCTCCTCCTGTGTCCAGGCGTTTCGTAACCTGGTCATAAAAGGAAACTAGATTGGTCAGGCACGATCTGCCTGCCACGAACCCGTGCTGGTTTCCCCTCAGCATAATTTGTCCTGCCGGGCTCTCACAAATGTGAGCCTTGATAATTTTTTCAAAGACTTTGCCAAAGATGGAGGTGAGACTGACTGGCCTATAGTTGCCTGGGTCCTCCTTCCTCCCCTTTCTGAAAATGGGGACCATGTTGGCCCTTTTCCAGTCCTCCGGGACTTGGCCCATGCGCCACGAGCTTTCAAATATTCCCGCCAGTGGCTCTGCAATGATGTCGGCCAGTGCCTTCAGCACCCTCGGATGGAGCTCATCCGGGCCTGCAGACTTAAAGGCATCCAGTTCTTCTAAATGACTCTGCACCATCTCAGGGTCTACGCATGGTAGTCTGGTGCCTTGGTTTTTTCATACTTCACAAAGATTCAGAGAGTAGTGCAAGTAAAAAAGGATACAGTTGAACACTACAAGATGGAAATGGTCAATTATAAAACAGTTCCCAAATGCAGTTTAGGATTTGTGGGCTGGATCAGTGGCAAGTGTGGTTTTATATTCACAAGAACTGGGGGGTCCTCTCAAAAACATTAGATGCGCACATTAGTATGGCCACTTATTTTAATGGATTTTCTCCTGATTTACATGTATAGAATCATCAGGATAATCAAGTTTCTAGAACAGGGATTGATTCAGAAGGAGAAATGTGTCTGAATATCTAAATGATGTCATTTACACATTTCAGAATCTGAATGGCCACGCTAGAGAGTAGATTGAAGGCCCTTGAAAACTTGGCCTGTCCAGTTCTTTCAAGCTCTATAATTCTGTATGTAGTCCAAAACAAACAAACAAACAAACAAAGTATCTCTTATAACTGAAACCTATGCTCAAGTACTCAGTTGGCCCAAAAGCATATACTCACCAGCCCAATCTGTTTCATTTAATTTTAGCAGACGTACTGAATTCTAGTTCATCAGCAAAGAAATATTGATTTTTAGACACACAAGCAGTGATCTTTCTTTATTAGGAATTACTCAAAATATAGATGTTTGCAGTTGTTGTAGATTATGATGACAGAACCAGGACTATCAAGCCATTACATTGAAAAAAAAAAAAAGAATGAAGAAGGAAAATCAGTGGCTGAAACTGGGGAATCACCATCAATTGATGTGCTGTGCTGTGCAATACCTAAAATGTAGTGCCAGTTTGGATTTGGGTGTTGTTTTAAGAGACAATATGAGGGTTCTGTTTTATAAGTGATTTTTGGAAATCAAGTTCTTATTTCCAAACGAATAGGCTGAACATAGTTATTTTTAATGGCTATAATTACTTTGGCAAACAAAAGATTTCAGCTTTTTGTCTTCATCTAAATTAAAAATAGTTCTACCATATTACAATGTAGGTAGCCTGGCAGTGTAGGTAGGTAGCCAGGTAGAGAGAGCTTAATAGAAAGGATTTTAATCAATAACATATGAAGGTATCTACCCTCTTCCACTGAAATACTTAACACCTCCCAGGATCCACTCTTAAATCAACAATCACTATTGCCACCACACAAATCTTTCATCAAACCAAATTAGTGCTCTGCTTTGTTAATTATGAATGCTGGATTTGGAGTAGCTCATTCAAAGCTTTTTTAACTTTATGACAATCAGGACATTTCAGTTTTAGCCCATACGGGGAAGCATGTGCCAAGCAAAAATGATACGTTTTGGAATTTGGGAATTGGACTCTTTTATAACTGTGTTCAGGCTGCATTTTCCTTTTGATACAGAATTTTTGAGGACATTGATGGGTGAAGCAGGAACATTCACTCTGTATAGTAATTCTTTCAACAGACTTCATGGTATACAGCCAGCCTAATAATCAAAAGTGCTTCTTTCTGTTTAAAGCCCAGAAAGAAAACTGACATCTTATATCAAAAAGACAGACAATTCGTATCCCGTGACAATTCCAGATTATGGATCCCAAGAGGCTTTCTTACATTGGTATTTTATCACTGGAATCACAGCTAGTGCTGTTTATTTTCTGTACCTCCACATAGTTTTCAAGGTGTTGCCAGCAGGACCTGGGCTGACATTGACATGTGTTATTGTCACATTGCAAGATCTGAAAGAAAACACCAGATAAATAAATATCAGTGTTTTCTTGGATCTCCCTTTGCTTTCAGTGTTTTTGGAGACACTGGCACTAGTTAATTCACATACTTTATATGTTTTGTAGGCTTTTTTCTTACTTATAAGGAAAAGGCTTGTTTCTAGTAGCCTGGTTTGGAGTTCCACTGTCCTTTGTTTCCATTTTTTTGTTAGAGAACCACATATGTGCCATTTGTTAGCTATTAGCAGAGGCTAGAATAAATGACTGAAAAAGCAAGTAGGCTTTTAAAAATATATCTTCTCTTTCAGGCTTCCATTTTGAATAATTCCAACTTTCTCCTCAAGATGGACTTATTGTTGCTATTGCCTATAGCTACAGCCAAGGTCAGGGATGATGGGCAGCAGCAGCAACAGTGAGGCATTGGAGGGTACCTACAACAAACCTGCACAGACCTCCGTGCTGCCCTGTTTGACATGTAGGCTAAAATGTCAGTCATGTACCATCCCTCTGGATTATTCTTCCTCTAGGGATCAGTAGTACACAAGAATGACCCATCCCCAATGTACTGACATCTAGAAAGTCATGATTTGTCATGGTTGCTGTTCTTAGAAACTAAACTCTGGGTTTGTGAGAACAAGTTTCTTCATCCTGGTCCCTTGTGACTTGACTTACTTGCCTTTCTGACTGTCAACATTTATCTTTAAAGTTATAATTGTTGAAAGCTTGCAGCAGATTTGGGTTGGGAATATTTATTGCTGAGATTAATCCTTTATTTATATTTGTTTCTTATAAAACATATATTTGCACATATGTACATACTCAATACTACTATAAATGCATAGGAAACCTTTCAACTTAAGGGTACTAAAGCAGTTAAAAATGCTAAAACGATGCACAGCAACAGTAGAGTCTGATATGTCAGTCCAGATACATGGGCTAAGTGAAGACATTCAGGGGCATGGTAAATCAGCTCAGACTGGCTGCCCAATATCAGATAAGTCAGGATGGGGGACTAGTGAGGGGTTGGTGGTCCAGCAGGCTGGAGGGGATCGAGGGTCCACCAGAGGATGGAGGGAAGGCATGTGCAACCCTCTGGTGGTAATGGGGGGCAGATATGACCCATGGGTGGGGAGGGGACAGGTGAAACTCAAAGGGTTTTGCTGGAGTCTAGGAGTGTCTGACAGGATTAGGGGGACTCGTGGGATCCATGGAGGCGGGGAGGGCTTGGGTGAATCAAGAGCTACTTTTAGCCCCCTGATCCCCCTCAGCAAACCTACACCCTCATCCCTCCCACCTGTACCCCTACCAGGACTTACTTGCTCAACTCCAACAGCAGCAAACACTAATAAAAGCAGCTGTACCCAGACTGGCTTGTGAGATGGGGTTTGAGAGGGCTGGCTGGTTGGGGTGGGGAGGCGACAAGGGCTGGTGGGGACAAGGGGTAAAATAGCCCATTGCAAGAGGAAGGGAGGGTGAAGGAGCAGCCCTGGGGATAGAGCTAGTAGCTGGGTTTTCCCAGCCCCAGGGCTGTGCAGGGAACGTGTACAAAAGTTCTATGCACTGGTTTGACCTAAATTGAGTAAGTTTGATACTACATAGGTTCAGGTTTATCTTAAACTGGGTTTGTAATTTTTAGACATTTTTTGGGTGCATGTACTTTCTGTACAGTTACAGGTTTAGACTGATTGTCAGTCACCAAGACTGGGTTTGTAAATGTAAGGTCGGCACTGAGACAAGCTCAGTTTAAATTGGGAGGCCATTTTGAACCCAATTTAACCTCCCCAAATGTCTGTACTTATGGTTAACTGCTCAGGGAGAGAAGGCAAGAAAACTTCCAGCCAAGTGCATTGGATAAACCTGTTCTCTGACAAAAAATGCAGGTTTTTTTTTTTTTAAATGTCTACACACAGAAAACAGAACCTCAGTTTTTAAAATTTCTTCCTAGCCACCCCCACCCCCCAAAAAACCAAAGCACATAGTTAAGTATACAGGAAACATCCATCTCACCAAGTTATATAGCTAAATTCACCTTCCTGTCATTTGAACCTGACATTCCAACACCAATTCTCCATTTTCCTGCACCTTAATTTACACTTGTGCTTGTTACATGGTACGAGATGAGAATGCTTTGTGCCTTGTGCCCACAAAACAGCAGAGTGTCAAGGCCTAGGGATTCAAACCTGAAGCTTATTTTTCTATCTCTTCTCTTAAGCATGTCTATAAACTATCCAGGTACCTTTGGGCAGTGGGATAGAAATATATCTTATATGTCACAGTTAAGAGCAGGGACCAAGGTACAGAAAGAAACAATCTATGAAGACTGCCAATATATCTTCTATTTCTACTCCTGAGTTACTAAATTACTTCTTGGTGCCAGTGCTAGGGAAGAGGAGGAAACACACGGGGATACCAATAATGCAAAGATATCGCATAGGTGTGTCTGGTTGGGCAATTAAAAGGTAGCTCTTTATGAGCACCACAAAGAAGCTGAAGAGTGAAAATGTTAAATGTCTGAATGTGTGTGACTGCAGAGCTAGTGCTGGGGGCCCTTATCCCTCCACATTGGATCCATGACCATGGATCTGGTGCTGGGACACCCTTACCTGCCAGCACTGGCTCTAAGACCCCAGGGCTAGTGCTGGGAAATCCTTATCTCCCAGTGCCGGCTCCATGGCCATGAAGGTAAGGATCTCCCAGCATTGGCCCACAGTCATGGGGTTGCTGCTGGGAGATAAGGGTCTCTCAGCCCCCTAGCCTCCAATTGCAATGGCAGAGCGGGGACTGAGAGATAAGGATCTCCCAGCCCCCACTCCTCCATCATGATCTTGGAGCAGGGAGCTTGGAGCTCCCTGCTGCTGGGGCAGGGGGACATAATCTCCACCTGGCTCCTGTGGTGGAGCTCATCCTGGCAGCAGGCAGCTCCTGGGGATAGGGAACTATCTCCTGTCCCCTGGTGGATGGCTGTCAGGGAGCAGATTTTGCTCCCTGTTGGGCATTTACTTGAGTGCTATTGTGCCATTACTAATCTTGAGTAAATTTGCTACTTGCATGTGCAGGTAGAAAATGTAATCAGGATTAGGGAGTTTTACTGCATAGTATGCATGTGCACGTGTAGACACACATGCTTACTTCACAGTAAACTATGCTAATGCATAGTTAAGCATCTCATGTAGACAGGCCCTGTGTATACAGAACAAAGTGAAATATGTGTGTTTAACTTGAATGCTAAAAATATAGTTGCAGCTGTGGTGCTTAGAAGTATATGCAGATAGAAAGAGATTGTATCCTAATCATGACATGGAAGAAGCACTTTTCTTATGTGAGGGAAAAAGGATGGGAATATTTTTTTATGTTAGAGAATACCCCAGAAGGTAACCCCTATCCCTGCTTTGATCCTGGGAAGCTTGGTGCCATTTGTAAAAAATAGAAGCCATTTGCAAAATTTAGATTTTGATTTCAAATACTGCCCTCCCCCCCACCCTCACTCCCCCTGCAAATTCAAGGTCTTTGTTTATGTTCCAGGCCTATTTATCTAGAAAACTGACACTTCACTTACAGCCTATGAGGGCATGAGTTAATTCTGGCCTGTGGAGCCCTGTCTTCTGGCCTGTGGGGAGACCCAGTAGTGTAACTGGGGGGGATGGAGGGTGATGGGACAACAATCACGGCACTGTTTTTGTGGGGGGAGGGGTACACAAAAATAGCCACAGTCACTATGGTGACTGACTGCATCACTACCATTGGCATGGCAGCAGCTGGCACTGCCCTATGTATCACGGCTGCTCAAAGCTGCCCTGCTACATCTCTGGGGAGCCCTGCTAATGGCCCCGCTGGACTGGGCTGGCCAGTGGGGTCAGTCCATTGCCATATCCAGCTGTGGCCACTCCGCTTGCTGGGCCAGATGGTTTGGACACAACTGGTCTAGAAAGGAAGAGTCCCAGCTTCTAATGGAAATCTGTCTAGTTCCACTGAGGACAACAAAGCTGGTTACTTTACAGTATATACACCATAGTGTAAACCACACTTCTTCAGTATATTTACTGATACATTCCATGATTTTAAGTAAACAGGTTAAAATTTCTTTTATGAATCACAAGTAGATGAAGCAGCTGGTTCTAGTGGTTGCAGAAGGTTCTGCAATTGTCATGTATGCTATGCTATTTGAAACTATATTAGTCAGGTACCATCTTTCATTTATGTACCTCATAATTACCAATGACTTCCTTTTTTAATTATAAGATACATTTAAAAATTATTTTGGGGCTTGTGGTTAAATGCTGCATTAAAAAGGAAACTATAGAACTAAGCCAAACATATCCAATATTGGGTTTCTACTTTGATACAGCCCATGACATCACTTGCTTCTTAATAAACAGAATATGTGCTAAAAAATAATAACATCCTAAAAGAGACTATATCCTCTGATGCTGTCAGGGTATTAAATTCCCCTTTTCTTACAGCCTTTTTGGCCTATTTTAATACAAATGAAAAAAAAAAGCATAACATTTCCTTCCCACTAATAACACTTAGCATTTTTCAGAGTGTTTTCATCTTCAAAGCTCTTTACAAACATTAGCGAATGGTTCTTTTTTTCTCATTAGTAGAAATTGACTATGGTCAAAAGGGCTATTCAGCCAATTAGCACAGTTATACCTTCAAATCTCAAAGCTCCTGACCCAGAGCTTTCAAATGGTTGATGAAGATATCATAAAGCGGTTGTGCTACACCCAAATTAAAGTCATTGAACTGGGGAAGAAGGAAAAAAAACCCTGAAGAAGTTGTACCAAATCTTATCATTCTGAGCTGATATAAAAACTTTCCCCCTGAGGCAGGGGCATGACAAATGAAGGGCCCAATATTGCAACCTTTCTACTTGTACAAATAGTCCCACTTCAGTCAGTACAGATGACATTTACACCAGTGTAAACTTTACTGAAGGAAGGGGATTAAAGAGTTCTATAGGTGCATGTTGGCCAGAAATGACCCCTGTGCATGAGGGCAAGTTTCGTCCTATTTGCATAAATGTTTGCAGCACCGGACTTGACATACTTCAATTCAGATCGTAGCTGCCCTACATGTACAAGGAATAGCTTGCTACAGTAGTTGTCCTTAAAAATGAAGGCAACATTTACCACCCATAGTAGTATGGTATTCATGGTATTTCCTCTTCTAATTATACCTTGGCAAAATAAAATGGAGCAGCGTGGTAATCTTGATTTGCTAAGCCATACTTATTATAACATCTATGTTTATCCAAAATGCTCCCTCATTAAAAGTGCAGTTCTTCTGATTCTTGCTTTTTACTTGTGGTTCTGTCACTTGCAAAGAGGCACAGCTACTCACTTTTAAAGCAGTCAGATGAATCTATAACTCAGCAGCTGCCTATTATATACACAAGGAAAATGTATGTAAATATGAAAAAGTTACCCTTCCTTTGTACTTTAGATTTTTTCATTCATTCCTCTCAAGGGCTGTTAAGTGACAGATATTTATCAAACAGAAGCTCGGTTTAGCTCTCTGAGAACAGCTGCATATGAGAGACTTGTTTATATTTCAGAAACAGTGAATGTTTTAACCCTGAACAACAGTGTGTGCTCCAGGAGATTAATATCTACATTACATGGGCTTGCTGAGAATAAATTAACTCTTGATGACACAATTACTGTCTTAGAAGTGTTCACTGAAGACAACTGCATGCTGTCTAAGATATTTAATGTATTTTGGGAAAAAATTTAGGAAACAATTGATTTATGTGACTATGCTTCATTCCATATCACACCAGGACATCAATAGCTGCTATCATCTGCAAGAGATATATAATCATGTGTCTTATTGTTAATGAGTATAATAGTGGGCCAATATTTCACAAAAATAATACACTCTGAATTTTGCCTCTTTTTATGTTTGTAAGTTCACATTTTTTCTCATGCGATTTTCCTATTATGTCATATGGATGATTATAAATTCTAATTTATTCATGAGAAGCTGGCTCTGAGAATTCAAGACTCAGAATTTTGGGTGTTTTGTTTGGATATATAGGTCCCAGAATATGATACATTTCCCTTCCCTAGCTGTATGAATTTTGTTTTTAGAATCAGGTTCTGTTATTAATACTCATTATTCTGAACCAATATTGGCTTTCTGCAATCTCCTTTATCAACTGACCCAAGGCTCTGTGTTAAGAAAAGCATTCCTGTTGGCAGTGGAATAAACCAATTGGCTAAAATCTTCACAAAAAGTGAACATAAAAGTGGTTTAAAATGGGAAAAAAATAACTATTATCTTTTGGGAATATTTAGAAAAAAAATATTTTTTGAAATTTTCAGTGAAAACTCAAATAAATCCGAAAGGTTTAGGTTTCAAAAACAGTTTGTGGCAAATATGTTTGCTTTCAAATATCAAACATCATTTTAAAACAGAAAACCAAGAAAGATTTCTGAAAGGCTGTCTAGGTTTGGGTTCTAAAACTTGGAAAACTTTTACAAAATGAAAACACTCCATGAAGTTTAGTTTTTAATAGGAAAAACCATATTGATTTTTTTTTTTGCCCGGTCTTAGCCAGAGTTGCATGTGTGTTCACATTAAAGAACTGGGATGTGAGGGTTCAGGTAGATAATATTTTATCTTCTAATTGATATTTTGAAAATAACTTGGACACAAATAAAAATGTTCTAAGACTCCTGCATATTTGCAAATGTATAAATCCATATGCCAGAAAAGTATTTATTTACTGTAAGTTCAAAAGAGGATCTCAAATGATCTCACACATCCAAATTTATCAGCAAAGAGGTCATAGTGGTTCATCTTGTCTGCCTTACATGTTGCTGTAAGGGATTAAGAATTGGTATTACTGTAAGTACTAATGTAAATTAAAAGAGAGAGTTTTATTCATGGCAGTTTTTGAACCTGCCCTCAATATGCAACATGTATTGAAAGCTAAGCAGCTGATTTTCCATGACACTGTATGGCTAGGGACCATACAGTATAGCTGTATGGCTAAGTGATCAGACTATGACCATACACTTTATGGCTAAGAGATCAGAAACTGGTTTAAACCTGTAACAGAACAGACATTCAGTGTACATAAACCAGTTTGAAAATGGCTGAAACCGGTTTGAGATAAACCTGGTTGAATGTAGTATCAGACTTAGGTGATTTGGGTCAAATCAGTTTAATCAATGTCTGTCCCAGACCCCTTCCTGGTTTAAGTTAAATTAAAGCCCCCCCAACATCCTGGCATGCTCTCTGGGCTGGAGAGGCCCCTCCCATCTGTGTCCCTGGCTGGAGCTCTGGCAGAGACTTGCAGGCACAGCAGGGTCTGTCTGGCTTCCCCGTGTCCCCCTTCCCACTCCCCACCACTTGCTGCTTAAGCAGGGATCCCTTCCTCCTCTCTCCCACAGCATGAACCACAGCCAGCATGTTGTATGCTACCTAATGCTGAGAGGTGCCTGTGTAAGGCAGACAGGACAAAGGCAAGACAAGGCATTGTCTGCTTAGGGCTTTTTGGAGTTAATCAACATGTCAGCTGGTAATGTCCTTACCTTCCTTCCTTTGGAAAACATTGTTTAAGAAGAGCTTGAACTAATGAGCAAGGCTTTATTTTCTGATGGAGTGCTAAATGTTGATAACAGAGCTGATAAATTCTATGTCATCAAGGGTGGGGGGAATCCCTCCCTAATAAGAGCGTCCTGCAGGTCCTGGCCACCCCCCACCCCCTCAGCTCAGCAGAGTGGAAGGGAAGGGATGGCTGCTTTAGCACCCCCCCTCCGGCTTCTAGCCTGAGCCACTGCAGGCATGAGCCAGCATTTTTTCAGTCCAAAGGGGATGTCTGTATGGTTACAAACTGGTTTAGCCTAGCCATGTTAGATTAACCTGCAAAGATTGAATCAACTCAGGCTTTTTGGATATCTGCCCCTAGCCTACGTGTGCTGCATATTGGAGAGAAAGATTGAGCTTTGATTTTACCTGCTTTTGGTGAGGGAGTTAGGTCAGAGACACACTTTGCATTGTTTTTCCCTCTCTTTGCTTGATTCACATAGATACACCAAGCCTTTTATTCTCTGAACAGCCTGTTCAGAAACTGAAATCCATTCTTTTCCCTCGCACTGCTTGGCATGCCATTCCCATGCTAATACTTTAAGAAACTTTTATCGCACTGAAGAGCATATAAAGTTCACTGCTTTGCTATGACCTTTTCTCCTTTAAATTGCTTCATCATTGTGACCAATATGGACCAAAGGGAAGATGTAAAAATGTTAAGGACGTTTATTTCTAAGAAGGTTAAGCAACATTTGCTCTGCCCTTTTTACATTCTTCCAGACCTTCTAAAGAAACCGTAACATGAAAATGATGGCCTCCTTAATTACATTTTGTTGTCAGAGGAAGCATGCTTTAAAAGAACAGTAACCTAACACTCCTATAGTTGAGGGTCATCTCAATAATCTCAACCAGGTTCACAACATTTGGAAAACCCCAACTCTCTGTCAACTGATTTAAGCAAATTTTACGCATGCAAGAAATACAGTCATCTGGCACTAGGCTCTGTACTATGGGTCTCAGGCAAAAGGATCTGGTTTCAGTTTGCCAGTTTCATGAGCAGTTGGATAGATTTCACAATGGCAGGGTTTTATCAAAAAAACATAACCCCAAAAGCAATACATCCCTGCCTGTTCCACCAAGGCTATTTGTAGACATATTTCTTTCCTCCATATTCACTGCAGATGGATGTCTGGACCTTTTTAATTTTATGTTGTACCCTTAGTATTTTGTAAAAGGTTAATAAATACAAATAAAAACCAGAATAACATGCAAGGAAGCAGTATGCCTTTTAAGGTATCTTCTGCCAATTTTCCTTCTTTGCTGACCTGATGAACCTTGTTGTACTGTTTGCATTGCCATCACTGGTAGCTTTGTTTAAAATGAAGGGAGAGATTCCTTAAACATACACACCCATTTTATATTTGTATAAGTTCAGTTAGGGTTTCAGTGAAGACTCCAGTGGCATTAATCCTGAGTTATACCAAACAAGTAATTAATACATGAACCGTCTCCATAGGCTACCAAGATTTACAGTGTCCACCAAGGCCAATACAAGGACAATTCAGTGAAGATTGGCAGGATAACGTGGAAAGTAGGATATACCCACCAAAAGCATGTGAGACTTTTTGCAAGGTTTTATTTTGCTATAACCTAATGAGAAAGTTGATACAGATATTTTGAAGGTTCCTTGTTAGTGGGCCTGAAAGGTCAGTTCAGGAGTGTTAGTCTTCCCATACAAGATAAGTCTCTTTTTCTCAGGGTTCTTTTGTGAAGTGGCTATGACAGTTGTCTTGAGTAAGTTCTACTCTTTGTCTAAGTTGCTACATCTAAAATTATAATTGTTACAGTACAGTGCTTGGAACAATACCTACAGATTCCTTAACAGGATTTTGGCACAACCAAAGAAGAGATTGGTCTCAGAGAATCCTTCCCAAATGTTACACTACTGAACTCACTGCATTCTGGAAAAGACTTTGTGATTGTAGTCAGTGTTGTATAAATATGGGTAAGGTACAGTTCAATAGCCTTCATACTCTGCCTCCCCATTGGCTTGATTTTAGTAGCCCTCCGGTAACATAGGACATGGCACTTAGCTCACAGGAATGTTGTGAGGATTAAAACATTAAAATGTTTGCAAAGTGCTTGAAGATAAACATGCTATGTAAACCTCACCTGTCTTCTGTTTGCTACCTGCACTAAAAGAGTCACATAGCCTGCAAACTGCTTTCTTGCACATCGTGCCTGGAATCACCTACCTCTTCAAACAACCAGCGGACAGGACATTTGTGGAAAGCTTCGTTCCTTGTGAATTTATTTTCATTTTCCCCCAACAAGTGAAATCAAAATGTTGGCAAAAGTTTCCCATTTCAAGTCTCAGACCAGCAGCTCCATCCTGCCTTCTCTTTCAGAGGAATGTCCACGAAGAATGGCAGCAGCTGCCCACAAGGCTTTCTACTGAAGTCCACCAAGTATGCTAGGTTCTAATTGTGTTCTTACTCTGGTGTTATCCGACAGCAGGTCTACCTATTGTACTGGATTTCTTCCTGATTTACCACAGAAGATGTTAAATTAGAATTGGACAGAAGAACTATATGAACTTCTCCTCCTGAACTTTGAGGACACCAGGAAAAAAAAAAGTGTTCAAGTTCCACAATTGTTAACAGGAGGTGACTGATCAGTATCTCACACACCCAGGCCTTTGGTAGCAATTTCAGAGAGTAGTGAGAGGTCATTGCACCTCCTGCAGAAATTTTTTATCAAGAGGAAGGAATCAGAAGATTGGATTTTTAAATTCTTCATCTTTGAGTAAAAGTAGCCTTGTGGACTGGAAGTCTCTGGCTTGCCTCTATATTTAATTTTTGTACTTGCAGCTCTACTTATTACCTAACCTCTTCCCTGGGTTGCCAGGAGCCACATGATAGGGATTTTTTGTCTTAAGGAACTGAAAAGAATATCTTGTGGCATGGATGCTTCCTTTCTATCCCTGGCTTGCTCAGGATGGCCAAAGGCTATCAAGAGTTGGAACCTAAATGGGAGTAGAGTTCTCTACATGGAAATTCAAACCTCAAAAGCTAACATCAGTCTAGGCTTCTGAGGCTGTTTCTGCAGGAAAAACATTGGGAATGTTGATGCAGTTGGTCATGCTGTCTTTCCTGAGCCAGAATGACCCACTGTTGTACTGCACTGGCCAGCTGTAAGCTAATGGATGCAAAAAAAGATGCATACAACTATTGCTCTAACAGTATTAGGTTATGTGGTTGTGTGTGTGTGTGTGAGAGAGAGAGAATTGGCATAAGTCCTACAATAATCTGCAATAAAAGGTGACAAAATAAAAGAAAAAGCCCAAAAGCTTTTGTGATAAAGAATTAATACATTCTTATTAGATTGGGTTGCAGCTAGAGTTTGAGCATAACTATTTGTATCAACACGTGGCTGGACGGTTGTGCTTCTGCAACACCGATGGCTGCTTGAAATGAGAAACAACATTCTTAGAGCATTGCTGGAGAGTATCTGTGATTTAGCCTTCTTGGAGTTAGCTTCAGTATTGCTTTTATTTTTTCATGTCTTTATGGTCAATGAATTGGTACCCTGTGGTACAAGGGACATTGCACATCCAAGCATGTACTTCAGGATGGCTCTTCAGGGTTAGAAGCCAATTCTTATGAATGAAATGTTCCCAGCCTCATGGTAACAAGTGCCCTGTATAATTTGTTTTTGCTTTTGTGATGAGAATCACCGATTTCCAAACATTTCATTACCTCTTCATGTTCATAGATTCATAGATTCATAGATGTTGACCCAGATGAAGATATTTGCTAAAGGAGTTTTAGACCTAAGCCTGACTCAGCCAGCACAAATCAGTGTAGATCCCCTGGGGCACAAGTCAATGGATATATGCCAATTTACAAAAGCTGAAGATGTGGTCTTACATACATCTTAAAAATGCTACTCCTTCTAAATTCCTCTGCAACTACTGGTATACTGTGTCAACAACAACCTAGTTAATAGGTTGGTCTTATCCACAAGTGGAAAGTCTCTTTTGCCAAGTAGCATGACACAAGAAAAAGAAAGTCATGTTTACTGTTGTCCTACTCTTCCTTCTTTGAGACTGGGACCTTTTCTCCATAAGACTCCAGTCATGCATACCTCACAGGCAAGGATGGGCTGATTTGAAGAAGGATTTCAGTTACAGGATTATAATAGGTCTGACTACTAATGGAGTCCTGGACCTGCCAAACCACAAGGTTTAGGGATATTAGTAGTGTGGAAGATTCAGGATCAACATTACACTGCAAGAAGCAAGAAGTCTTTTCAGTGTCAGGTACTGTAGAGAACAAAAGCCTAAATTATGTGTTACGTGTAAATGAGTGTAATATTGAAGCCTGACTAGTTGGGTAAGAGTATCATGTACTCAGAGCAATAAATATCTCTTTCCAGATCATGATGTGCTAGCAGTAATAACACGGGAATGGCCCAAGTTAATGATAGACATTAAAAGAGATTATGCAGATATCATGGATGTGATTAGCAAAGCATCTTTTGTCTAATTTACCAGAGTATCCTGGCAAGTATTGGGAAATTGGAGTGTGTGAAGTAGGAGAAAAACCAAAGCTGCATTTGTTGATTGTTATGAGACTGGGTAAGGCACTTGACCTTTGCAGAATGTTTAAAAAAAAGTATTAATTGTTAGAATTGTGTGTGTGTGTGTGTGTGTGTGTGTGTGTGTGCGTGTGCACGCGCACGCAACCTATAAAGCATGCCAATCATTTTTGTGGCAGTTATGATAGAGAAAGAGTTGTATGGGGAAGAAGCATGTATCAGAGGAGGAACCATACCAAGTTTTAGCATCTTTTTGCGACAGAAGCCAAATCCTGCACTTCTGTGGATTGCGTATTGACTTATATACCTCTCACAAAGAAAATACACGAGGAGTTGAGATAGGTGTACATGAGTGGGCACACGACATACCTCTCATACAGACAGCTGCTATCATTAAGTAGCCTTCACTTAGTTTGGAAATTCCTTTCCAGATGAGAAGACCAGTGCTCACCCCGTCAGCCAGATTTCTTCTGGGTGAGAACTACTCTATTCCAGAGAAGCACTCTATTTCTTTCCTCCTGCTCCCCTCTTCCCCAACTGCTCTGGCCACCCCACATAGTGGCTTGTGATAATGTCTGCAGTTGAGGCCTGCTTGCTGAAGTTGGTGGTAAGACTTGCACAATATGAGTGGGCTGTGATTCAAGCCCCTTAAGGCCTGACTATTCAGTTGTCTTTTTGTGCTGTAAAACAAGCTTACCACTGTTTTTTTGGCCTTCCAATGAGAATATACTACTGATTTAATTTAAATTAGGACAAGGGGAGGGTCTGGAATTATGCCAATGCAAAGGCTGATTTTACAAGCATAGTCCTGCAAAGAGGGTGGAGTAGTTTTATAAGTGGTGTGGTCTTCATTGCTGTCTAAGCTAAAATTTTAAATAGTAACACTTTTCCTCTTGCCCTGCAACATGCTTGTAAATCAAGTGTGCTGTTGTGCTTTTAGCTTCTTAAAGTGTTGAAATAATAATGCAAAAAAAAAAAAAAAGAAAAGAAAAAAGAAAAAAGGAGGGATCCCTACTAATTTTTAAACTACATGCAACTCCTGAGAAGGCAGCAATTTTGTCATGATTTACAGCTCCTATTTTGTGTTTTTAATTGGGAATTTACACGATAATTTGTGGCTACATGATTATGTTAAGATTATCTTATAAAAAGATCTAGGACAATTGTTTGTGAAACCCTAGGGGCACATACCAACATCCTTAGCTATCCAACCAACTGCTTTGCTCCAGTGTTAAAAAGAGTGGGCCTTCAGAAGTGGTTTGATCTTCCTCTGGAAGGTTAAAGGTCAAATGACTCATAAATGAAGAAAGAGTGATTTAATCCTATGAACCTGTGCTGGTATTGTAAAACAATATTCACCAGTGATGGTACACTGTTGTATAAATGACAAACTGTGCAGTAATGGAAGTTGTTATTACATCACTGAAATCCTCACCTGCACTACATTTATGACTCCATAAACATAGGTTTATTTAACAGCTGTGGGAACACCTATGGCCATTTTGTGCTAAAGGTCAATAGTCCTAAATTTCAGTTTGCACATTAGTCTTCATGGCTGAGGTTCATAAAATGTGATGACTAGCATTAAGTGATAAGAACGTAGCAAAAGAGTGATGGAGGAGGAAACGTGCAAATGAAACTGTTTGTGCTGTGCCTTGGCTCTTTCAAGTGCTTAGATATGTGTTTGTTTGCTGAATGATACTCTGAAAACAGATTTATTTATAACATGGTCAGGCGGTCAAAATTCTTGCTTGCTTGCAAGTAGGTTACATGGTTATAATTGATGGCAAAGTAAGTTCAGTTTTGAATCAGGATATTATTAATCGGACACAGTCCACTTCAAATATAGTCAATTTCAGAACATGAGTTAATGGTAGTTTTATATACAACACCTGCTCCTGAGCTGCCTTGCCAAGTTCTGTGGTTTTACAAACATTTTCCTATTCTGTTAAATATTTGTCTTCACAGTTGCTGTGTGAAAGGCCTTCACTAATAACAGACTAACTGACTGACTGAACAGGAGAAACTGAAGTAAGTGTGTTGTCAAATGCAGAATGTAAAACAAAGGAAAATAAAACCCCAAACAAAACCAGAAAAAAGACCCCCCCCCGCCCCGAGAGAAATAGTTTATATCAACAGAAATACATTTCAAATAGAAGCGTGGTTTTAGGCTGATGGTGCCCCTTTGAGTAAATCCTGCTAAAGAACATTGGGCAGCTATATGTATAAAAGTTTGTTTTATAATAATTTTTTCAGGGTTTAGCACTTGAGGAATTTTAAATGGAATCAGTATTTGAGGATTAAATTGCATCTGCATAACAGCAGAACTCTGTTTCTGCACCACATTGTTTAATGTTTTCTTGCCTTGGCACTGTCAAATTAATGCTCTACATGAGTATCACAATGTTGTTTTACATTCTCCACCCATGTTATTGCTTCAGGTGTTGCACTGTTGCTCAGTGAATGTTAGTAGATTTTTAACAAATTTGCAACAACAGTCTGGGCTACTGAAGGGATTATAACTAAACCAATAAACAATTATTGTCTGCTTTCTTCACATGATGAAGACTCATCATCTGTCCAGTCTGACTGAAGTTTTTATGTTGGGAAAGATCACTGAGCTTACTTACATTTTAGAAACTCAATTGTTCTATTTGATTTATAAATAATTGTTATTCAGAGATCAAGCAAAGATAATTACTGTTTTCTTAGACTTTTGGAACACAGATGAAATGATAAAAAAAATGAAAAGATGTGAAGCAATAACGAAGCTGCTCTTAAGCAATGTCAAACATACCTTTCTTGTTTAACATTATTTTGCATCTCTATCAATAATCTCTCCAATGGTCATATAATTAACTATGCTAATAATGCGTCCTTAGTCTTTTTATTACAGTTATTACTGTGAACCTATTTAAGAGCAATACACTGTAATTAGCAAGTAATCTGATGATTTTGCCATATGCAAATGTGAGATTGAACATGTTGATTCAGCCACACTTGCCATAGTTTTTCATCTGAATATTATAGAAGCATCTCCTTGAATGAGTGAAGTGGCCTGTTACAAATCTACATTGAAGACTGAACTGGTGACCCTGAACTCAGTGGTAAAGTGAGATTTCTTCTACATTTACACTAGCAGCAATTGGAAAGCTTGGAGCCTTCTTGATTTCCACATAGTTCTGAGAGCTGAGAGCCACTTTTCCTTGGAAGTATCTACCAGTGCAGTCATTCTTAAGATCCTCTTAAGGGTATAATGGTGTGCCACACAATGTTAGCACTGGTAGACGTGCAAACGTAATTCACAGGATAAACCCAGAGATTTGAAATAGAAATATGTAGCATTACAAACATTCGGACCTGTTGTGGTCTTTCTGAGTTCTTTGCTTTATTATTTTTCCACAGTCAATAAATGAGTGAAAACCAAGACCTGGAATTTTCTGATAGGTGCCTTGATTGGAATGAGGGGTAGCTTGAATCTAAAAAGGTTGAGAACCACTGTACTAGTGGCAGGAAGACTGTAGTGTGTACCTGACTGTGTCAGAGAAGTGTGTGTGTGTGTGTGTGTGTGTGTGTGTGTGTGTGTGTGTGCGCGCGCGTGTGCACACATGCATGTACAGGGAGGCAGGGGAGAGGGGACTTGGGTATTACTGATAAAAATAACTGGCAATTAAGACTGGATTAGGTGAGTGCCTCAGGGCAACCCATTATCAGGGATAACTTTGGTCATGGTACATTGGTGAAGTGATTGGTGGGTTTTAAATAGGAAAAGAAATGCAAGATCTGATTATTTGCAAAGTGAATGTTGTTATGAAATACTATTAACTTTGCTTTATTATTTTGTGTTGTAACCATTCCTGTCCTTAGATTCTCAAATTCCATCACCTTTAAGACTCCACAGTTTACCAATTTACTACTCTAGCAGTTCTTTTAATGTTAGCATTTAGCAATCAGTACCATCTCACATGTCACACTGTTAGAATGGATGGTGCCCAGAGTAACTGGTGTCCCTCCACTGACAAAGTTTGGTTTACAGTGACACCCACTTTCTGCACAGATGAATGGTGTGTAGAACTGGAAATTCACACTTGTAGGAGCCCTGATGTTTTTATCATCAGTGATCCATTAACTATAAGTGTCTTCAATCTTTTTTGATTTTGTTTTTATTAAAAATAAAGGAAACTAATATATACATATGTGTTAAAGAAATATTAAAGACCAGGGCTTCTGTCTGAAATGGTCTTACCTTCTAGTTCTTCCTATTGTCCTTCCTTGGTGCAGCACAGAAACAGAATAAAACATGTGTTGATCTCAGACAACTGAGATCAGTACATTGGCACTTTGGGAAGAGCCTATTTTGGTAACATAATGCAGGTTCCTAAACTCCTCACATAGGAGAAGGATGTGGTCTTAGATCACTGGAACAATTTTTGCCCTGCTCTTAAAATAACATTTAAAATGGGGAATTTAGCAACCAGACATGAAAGCTTGTTTGAGCTGACCCTAAGACACTATAATGCTGATAAGTAATCTTAAATGAAATGAAAAAGTAGCTTTAAATACACTGTAATCAATCACATACAAGTGTAAAAGCTGTAGGCAAAAATCGGGTTTGGAGGGGCTGCTAATACATTGAAAGAGAAAATATTTTTGCCACCTTTTATAAATTCTATCTGGCATTTACACCACGGAGTCTAAACCTGCACAATCCCTCCACCACCTGATCACCAAAAAAATACTTGCAAAAACTTTATCTATACAAAGTTAAAGGGATCTGACACTTAGTAAGTGTCTGAATTATCTAGCAATGCACACCTCAGTTGAGCTGTGCAAATACAGCAGGAGGAAGGATTCTGGTGAAACCAGTATTTACACACTATCTCAGTGTTGGAAGTAATTAATCTTCAACTGTATGAGCCTTTGTGATGTAAAGCAAGTGCTGACACTTTTGTGTAAACATAAAGATTAGCATATTTACAAACTGGTAGATGTTACTTTGATCAGTTGATTCTTGCACTGAAAAGGCATGCTGGCATGCCGGTTTGCTCTTCATGTGACAAAGATGTCTAATCCTTTTCCACTACTCTCAGATCCATATTTAGAATTTTGACTTGTAATTTCTAGATCCACTTGAGCTCAGCATTTAGTTTGTTTAGCAGTGTTCATCCACTCTTTACACTCACTGGTGTCTCTGACCAGTTTGTTTTTTTTGCAAAGTATGTAGTAAAATTCCAAAGTACCAAATGACCTGGCTGAAAACCCTTAACTCCTGTAGATTTAATTACTAAGGCAAATTGGAACCATTTGCAGTCAGGGTTTTTTTTTTTTTCTTTTTTGATGGCCTATATAAAGTTTTTCACTGTTTCCCTTCTTGCTTTTAAGTGGCTTGAGGAAAGAGTAGGAAAATTAGGCAGCATACCCACATGTTATTGAAACAAATATTTCAATTTTCCTATACAGTTTCCTTCACCGGGAAAACTTTAAAAATGGCACCTCTTGAGTCTCAAGATTCTCTATCTTAAAATTATTACTAAACTTTACACAACTAATTTTTAATGCAAATTATACCCGGCAGAGGCAAACCAGCCTAGAAAGTGTGTGGTGTCAGGCAATTGTGTTGTAACAAGATAATGACCTGCTCAGGTTATAACAGGCTGGGTCATATCTGTTTAGGGCTACACTATGTTATGATGTTGTTAGTGCAATCCTGTAGCTTTTTACTCCTGTGAGTAAACCCAATGATGTCAATGAGACTCGTGTACTTCCTTAAATTATTTAAACCTCCTGTAAGATTTAAATAAAGTTTGCTCAACATGGTAGATTTTCAGTATAGCTGGGCCCCAAACAGCTTGTGAGAGAGAGAGAGAGAGAGAGAAACCGTACAGTCACAGGGAGCAGTGTGCATCATCTTCCTTAGTTTGCATGTTTATTTTGTAATTATCTGAACACTCAGGACAAGTTCTCTCATTCTACCTGTGCTGCACTGAGTCTGCGTGTTTTCAGTTACAGTCCTCTTCTTTGCCCTTTCTATCCTGCCTTCCTGCTTAGTCATTCCTGTTATGTTCTCCATAGAGAGAAGCTATTCTTCTTGTCTCTAGCGGCCACTGAAGGGGTGGCTTTGCAGCAAACCAAGTGCTATCCCTACACTAGCTCCTGTCCCTACACTGAAACCTCAGACTTGAGTTTAGTAGTACTTTCATCCTGGCTCCCTCACTTATCTAGAGTTATAAGCTTTCTCTTGATACTGGTAGGGACAAGATACATAAAGATAAACCACTCATGTGGTGATAGTCCTCCAGTACTTTCCCACAAACAAGGCCTTCAACATTTCATTGGAAAAGAATTTAATCAGCTTAGCTTACTGCAGCACAGAAGGTATGGATCATCTCTCCAAAGTTCTTGTGAGACGCACACAACACTCAGGTGGTAGTTCCTTGAGTAATTCTTCAGGGAAGCCAAATATCTACAGTTATGCAACTCCCCACGCCTACTCCCCTTTGGCACAGGAAAAACACTCATACTTCCTGCTGGGCTTGTCTCAGCTTCTAGTCTCAAACTGTGGGCACCAGAACACAGTGTGCTTCTTGCCTTTACCCCCCAAAAGGACCTGTCTTGCTGCTTTTTGGCCTGAGGATAGCATCAAAAAGTAGCAGTAGAGGTAGCTGCCGGTCATGGTGGGAGGAGATTTGGGAAAAGAAAAAGATAGGAGAAGACAGGATAGTTTGAAATGATCTCAATTATAAAGTTCCAATTCCCTTTGCCTCCCAGCAGACAGACACCATCCCGTCTCCCTGCTTCAGTGATCCAGGATGAAGCTCTTAATCCTCTATATACATTAGTCAAAGCCAGGTGTTATCCATTTGAACATTAACTTGTTTCTGGCTGATTTCAGTTCTAGTTCCAGAACTGTTAAAAACTGTTTTCCTGTTCCAGAGACTGAAATTAAAAAAAATTATTCTGATGTGCATTAAGATGAAACCAAAACTTTGTGAAGAGATCAGCCAAAATGAGCAGGGCCTTGCTTCTGAGGCGGGAGACCCTGTCTAGATCTAGAGGCAGGAAGGATAGAGATTTGAACCAGGAGAGTGCCAGGAAAATGCTGTGACTACCAACATATCAGCAGTTCTGGGGTTTGTAAATCTCTCTTTGACTTGACTAGTAAATCCATTCTGGAGCACAGAAGTTTTATGAAAACAAGTACATGCCATCTCATGCACATGTGTGCATGCACGCACACATTCTTAGTTTCATCAAACCAGCTGAACGTTTATCAAAAAACAAAAACAACCCCCCCCAAACAAAAAACCTCCCAAACCATTTCTAATGACTCATAATTTATTAAGTCATAGATTTATACAGGATGGGATCCTAAAGGATATCCCAGTACTGCACTTTACAAGTCATCCATTCTTGAACAGCAGACTCTCCCTGCCTACTGCCCAGAGCTAAAGACTGGAAGCATTACCCTGTTAATTAATACAAGTGGCATAATTAATAATTGCTTTGTATATCACATGCATTTTTTGTGAGTGGGCAATGGCTGAGGTGCTCCATGCAAGTGCATCTCTCCTAAAATATTACACGCAGTTGCCTGTAGTTACACGAGTTAATAAAGAATGTTCGGTGTGCCTTGTTTCTTGCCTATTTCTAGACTATAAACAATGGCAACAAGGTCTATATTATGATTTCTTGTTAAGCAAATGAAGTATTCTCAAAAGAAACTGATACCCTTTTTCTTGCTTAACTCACAGAGTCTCACATGAACGTCAGATCTATTCCTGATTAGAACTCCCAAGGATCAAAAAGAAAGCTTGCTGCCTCAGTTCATGACTCGATTAGCCTAAATAGAACAACTTGTCTGTAAGCAAAAGTACATTATTTTAATGATATTGTCCAATCCAAGAAGAAAAACAGAGAATACTTTATATTTTAGGATAAAATATATTTTATTTTGTGATTGTTATAAAAAAATGTATTGGGTGAAATCCTAGCCTCAGATAGGAATTTTGCCACAGGCTGCATTATGCCCAGATTATCACTCTTCGCATCTCTTAAGATTAGCTATGAGGGGGAGGGGAGAAAAGTATAACAACATGGAATTTTGGAATCCCACAGCACATCCTATTGTTACTAATTTTCAAAAGAATAGCTGGCATTGTCTGTCTTATTATTAGCTAAAGAAGAGGTTTAGCCATTTCTTGAGGACAGAGGTTTTGGTGGTTTGTTCATGGGAGATTTTTTTTTGGTTTTCTTGCTCCTGTGGATTATTTTTCTTGGTTTATAATCTTTATATGTGTTTTACTAGTTTTCCAAGGTGTTGGGAAGACCTTGATAGAGCAAACCAGTTTTATATGTATGTAGTTATTACATAAAAAGTATTGTTTTGCCAGTTTTACTACTAATGTAATTATTCATGGTTGGATTTTTTTCCTCTGATTTCAGTAAGAACTGTGAGTGCTCAATACCTCTAAAACTCAAAGAAGTGATATGGGCTTTCTACTATAAACCATTAGGCCCATATGCAGCCAAGTTACCCTATTAACTTCAGCTCGACTATCCTGTGCATAAAGGTAAGTGTGCATAGATTTGCAGGTTCAGGGTCAGTAGAAGAACTGGAACTAGAACCTTGTCTCTCTTTACTGTACCACATTGTCCTCTTGTCATGAAGTGTAGGATCAGGCCCCTTGAACTGATTCCTGAATACTGAGTAAATGAATTGTGCATGAGGAAGCTGCTAAAAGTTAGGGAAATAGAAAGGGAATGTCAGTCTTGAATCTCCAGAGCTGTACTCCATGTCCACCGGAGATTTATGTTTGACAGTGCATAGAGAATATAGACACTCTTAACCCCAGGGTTTCTTAGCTTTTTTGGTGGCTGTGGCATAGTGGTAAGGACTCAGCCCTTTCTGATATCCTATGGGCTTTTTGGCCAACATTTTTATTGTCATAATTAGATAGAAAACTTCATTTTCAAACAGAAGTCTTTTTTTTTTTAAAGAAAATGTTGGAAGCTAAATTCATCTTGCACTAGAACATTTTCAATTAACTTTAGGATGCACGTACACTCTTTTGGTTATTATATCAGTGTTGTTTGGCCTTAAAAAGGCACCTTTCAAATAAATCTGTCTACATATTATTTATGTACTCCATTAGGATTTAGTGCTGATAGGACAGATGGATCTGGTCTTTCAGGAGTTGCCTTAACTTTATCAGTCCATTTACATGTGGTCATATTTCTCCCACTGGGTGCTTTAAGAACTTTAGTACATGGAACACAAATTTAGGCCTACGTTTGTTTTTATTGGTGGGACTTCTTTCCTTTCTTCAACATTCTCAAATGTTCCCTGGTTTAAGTAGAGTTATCTAAGGTAATCCATTCCTGCCCTTACCAGGGATATTCCACTTTGTTCATAAGCACATAACATAACTCTAGTCCCCAGTGATTTCATTGTGAAATTAAAACCCAGACACTCATCCAGATGTCTTAGAAGATAAGGGCAGTCCTAATCCCTGTGTCACAGAGGACTTGAGGAGCAGGAATTCACCTATACATCATCACATCATTATTAGCTTGGACCATGGCAAGCCCAACACAAACATTTTCCACAGGGCTTGCATTCAGGCTTGGCAGTGTTAAGAAAATACCCTCTAGCAATGTGTTATTTTAGGATGAAACAAAAGTAGACATGAATGGCAATAGAAACAGAGAAGTATTGTTTTTATTTTCCATGTGAACCCATAACTAGTCTTAAATGAAAATCCAGCTAACTTAGATGTAAATGCCATTGCATTCAAATGAGCTATCAAATATCAGCACACTTATTTTGTGTTGGAATACCGATGCTTGTCTTAAGCATTGTGATGCACGATGGGAAGGGCAATTTAGATAGGAGAAACTGAAAGCTTTATCTGATTAAAACTGATATGCTGATTGATTTTGACAGAGAGAAATCACTTCCATTTCCAAAACAGAGGGAACAAAACCATTGTGCATCTGTCACTAATATAAGCCAAGGCACTGACACTAGAAACAAAACATGGTCCAGTGACAGGCAGAGGCTAATTCTGTCCTCATTCCTCTAGCTTGCCTGCCTTCAGAAACACTGTACACTGTAGGCCTTCAAGAAATGAGAAGTCAGCTTGAAAATGGTGTCATGAAGCTTATATTAAACAGTCCTTAGAACAGGGACTAGAATCTGTCTCTCTCCCCCTGCATCCAAAATAAGTACCTTAACCCTTACAGTACCTTAACCCTCCCAGGCTGCTGTTGCACCAGCAAGTTCAAAGACGGGTGCCTGCCTGGAGCTGGGGCTAACAATCTGTTGATTGTAAGTCTTGGGGCTGGTCCTGTCACATGTTCAGTTTAAGTTTCTATACTAAACAGCCATAAAATAATCTGCATTATATGTAGAACATTTTTATGGCAGGTTTGCCATTTTATGGTTTATTCAATTGGGTACACATATAGATCCTTGCCATTTATGCTGTGATTAACACATTAATCATAAATGTAATGTATTTAGGGGAAGCTGTGTCCCTTCCTCCCAAAATTAATAAAATAGGTAGACCATATTAAATGAAACATGACAGAAAAGGCTTGCCTAGTAGTTAAAGCATTAAACTCTGATGCTCTGCTTTCAGCTGCTATCTCTGTTACCCCTCCCATATGACTGTAGGCAGGTTCTGTGTAGGGTAAAATTTATCTTTAGCACCAAAACATATGCACCACTGGGATCACCCATAAGAGGACTGGCATTTAAACCTTTTGCTTGCCCTCTACATGGGGACAAACTTCACTCTGATAGTCTTTGTATATCTCAGTGCCTCATCTATGCAATAGGAGAATTGTAAAGATAAATACAGTTTATTAAATATGAAGGGGACACATGAATGCCAAAACAGAAGATAAACCCCCCAAAACTTTGAATATGCAAACCAAAACAATTATATATCTATATACTTATGTTCTAGACCTTTTAAGATTGAGCAGCTGGGCCAGAAATTTCTTAGGGAACAGAATAAGCTTTCTAATAGATTTGGATGCATCTTGCTTCTGGTCCTTTCTGGAAACTTATGCTATCAGAACTATTTTGCTTAGCAAAAAGCAAAGATCCATACTTAAAGCCTCTTTTTGTCTAATTCAGTGGAAAAGCAGTTCAGGACCAGTTCATCCATGTGAAAAATATGACCCCTGTATCCTATCAAGGTCAGCAAGCCTGCTTAGTAAGTGCTGGTCACTGCTTTAGATCAGTTTTGATTTACATGCCTGGATTCCATGCTTTCAGAAAAGAGATTGTGGTTAACTTTTACATTTTAGCCAGTGCCTGTCCTTTCCCATTGAGGTATTGGCTTCTCCCAAGAGCATCCATTATATTCAGTGCATAAGTCTGTTAAGTTGAATGTAGAGCCACACAGAGACATTTTTGTACAAAGGTGAATTTTTAGATTCTTGCCCCCCAATTTCAGAAGAATCCCATTGTGAGGTTTTCTTAAAAATATGTTTTGTGTAATGAAGAGAAATTTAGAAGATAACCATTGCATAGAAAGGGATTTAAACATCCCCAAACCATACTATCTAGGTGTATCTCAGTTTCAAATACATAGATTTCATAGATTTTTAGGGTCGGAAGGGGCCTCAGTAAATCATTCAGTCTGGTAGATCATTGAGTCTGACCCCCTGCCCTGGGCAAGAAGAGTGAAGGGGTCAGATGACCCCAGGTAGGTGCTTGTCTAGTCTCCTCTTAAAGACCTCCAAGGTAGGGGAGAGCACCACCTCCCTTGGAAGCCCATTCCAGATTTTGGCAACCCTCACAGTAAATTAATTTTTCCTAATGTCTAATTTAAATCTGCTCTCCATCAGTTTATGGCCATTGCTCCTAGTAACCCCAAGGGGCACCCTGGTAAACAGAGTATCCCCTATTCCTTGCTGCGCCCACTCTGATGAATTTGTAGACAGCCACAAGATCCCCTCTCAGCCTTCTTTTGCGAAGGCTGAAGAGATTCAGGTCCCTCAGTCTCTCCTTGTAGGATTTTACCTGCAGGCCCTTAACCATATGAGCAGCCCTCCTCTGGACCCAGGACTGTCCCTAGAGGGGAGAATCAGGGCAACTGCCATGGGCCCCATGCTTTGGGGGGTCGCACAGAGCTGGGTGGAGTGGCGACTCCATGGTGCCCGCTGGCTCACACTGGACGCTTGGCACCCCCCCCTTGCCATTGAATCCGCTGCCAAATCCAGTGTGTCTGGCCACTCAGCACCCCCCACCCCCTGCCGCTGAATCTGCACCGGCTTCCTCACATCCAGGGGCAGGGCCCTGCACAGGCTGATTTGCCCCAGGCCCTGCATCCTGCTCAGGTCATCTCTGTCTGGACTCTCTCAAGGTTATCCACATCCCACTTGAACTGCGATGCCCAGAAGTGGATGCAGTACTCCAGCTGCAGTCTTTCCAATGCTGCATAGAGGGGAAGTATCACCTCCTTAGGCTTGTTCGTGATGGACCTGCTAATGCATGAAAGAGTGGCTTTACTTATCGCTTTGTTACATGAATGACTCATGTTCATTTTGGAGTCGACTATGAGTCCGAGATCCCTTTCTGCTGCTGTGCTGCTTAGGAAGTCACCTCCCAGTCTGTAGATGTGTTGGTGATTCTTTCTCCCTAGATGCAGCACTTTGCACTTATCTTTGTTAAACTGCATCCTATTCTGTTCTGCCCACTTTCCCAATCTGTCCAAATCTGCCTGAATACGCTCCCTGCCCTCCAGTGGGGGCAGTATTTGCCCCATAATTTGGTGTCATCCACGAATTTGGACAGAGTGTTTTCCACAACCTCATCCAAGTCACTGATGAAGACATTGAATATCACTGGTCCAAAGACCGAACCTTGGGGAACTCCACTGCCTACATTTTTCCAGGTCAAAAATGACCCGTCCACTACCACCCTCTGGGTGCATCCCATAAGCCAATTCTCCACCCACCTGACAGTGTAATAATCTACATCACAACCGCTTAATTTATTTGTAAGAATGGGATGTGACACTGTATCAAAAGCCTTTTTAAAATCCAAGTAGTTGACATCTACCTCAGTTCCTGCATCTAAGTATTCTGTGACCTCTTTGTAAAAAGAAACAAGGTTAGTCAGGCAGGATCTACCTGCCATGAAGCCATGCTGGTTGCCCTTCAGCATTATTTTTCCTACTGGACTCCCACAAATGTGATCCTTAATAATTTTTTCAAAGGTTTTCCCAAGGATACAGGTGATGTTAACTGGCCTTTAGTTACCTGGATTATCCTTTCTCCCCTTCTTGAAAATAGGGACCACATTGGCCCTTTTCCAGTCCTCTGGGACCCATCCTGAGTGTCATGACTGCTCAAACAACTGCTCCGGTGGTTCTGCTATGACACTGGCCAATTCTTTCAGCACCCTTGGATGAAGATCATCAGGGCCTGCTGACTTAAACACATCCAGCCCCCCAAATGCCCCTTCACTAGGTCAGTGCTAACTGTTGGTGGGTTGGAGTCCCTCTTGTGCCTATCTATAGCCCCTTTGGGAGATATGTCTTTATCCATGTTCAGGAATACAGATGCAAAGAACTCATTTAGGAGCTTAGCATTGTCCCTCTTATCTGTTGCCAGTTGCCCTAGCCTGTCCTGTAGGGGTCCTATGTTACTATGCACCATTTTACTCCCTACGTACCAAAAGAAGGACTTTTTGTTGTCTTTAATTTTTGTTGCCAACCTGAGTTCCATTTCTGTATCTTTATGACACCCACATGAAGTAGGCATGGCAATTATACTCATTTTATAGATGGGGAATGGAGGCACTGACAGACTGAGTGACATGCCAAAGTCAAACAGGAAACTTGCAGCAAGAAGAGAATTGAACTAAGGTCTTTCAAGCTTTAGACTAATTCCCCAGCCACTGGACCAGCTCTCCTTCCACCCATCATGAAAGACAAAGAGGCAGCCAGAAATGCCAGGAAGCCTTAAAGTGATCTCCTTAGAACCAGGCATATGACTCTATGAACCACCAGAAGAGCAGTTATGCATATAATTAAAATTAACTTACTGAGGATAATATAGTGCCCATGGGTAATATTTGGGGCATGAGAGAGCATATGCACCTCTTCAGATGTTTTAGTCACACTCAGTTCCCACTGAAAACTTGCAGTAAATGCTCATTTGTATTTTCAGGCATGTAGAAGTGTGGCTGTAGTATAACCTAGGGAGGAAGCTCATCCCATACGTGCCCTATTGGTAACCAGGCGTCAAGAATGAAGAACTCTCACTTTTTCTCCTCACTGATGAAAACTACCCAGTAATAGAGAGAGGAAAGAGCTGAGAATACAGCACAGCAACATTGAAATGATGAGTGGAAAATCTCATCTTCTTACCTAATCTGGAATTCTAATAGAGGCATTAATGCGGTATAGTACATGCTGTCCCTGACAGGATGGAGAAAAAGATACAAGACTGCCCCAAATGGCACCCAAAGCCTATTCCCTTAACCCCACACCCCGCCATTAAATATAATAGGATTAAAATAGGATACGTTTGAGCCAATGCCTTTGTAATACTCATTTACTTCCTGAAACACTGGAAATCTCAGCAATTCAGTTTTCTGCCACTTGTCACTTCACTGGTGGAAACAGGATTTTCCTTGTGATGACTGCTGTTCTACTAACTAATTGCTGTAAATTGAGGCTTCTTAATTTGGCCCCTAGGACTCTTTAACTTCTTCAAATATTTATAAAACCTTTTAATGAAATTCACTACCTCATACTTTGTGCATGAAAGCTGAGACCATACAGTTAAGGCTGTACACCTGTTACAAAGCTTAGTGTTGAGCATGACAAGTGTTGTTCACACAGTTTACTAGAAATCTGTGAGGTATGTTTTTCTTAGTATTAATAAAAGCATGCCAGCTTCTTCCTTTGTTCCTCTACTCCATGATTAGGTACTCTTACATGTCTGCAATACAACTGTGACTTAAGTAGGTTCATCTCCTAAGCACTACTTCATTTTCCAAGATTGTTCTGTAGGTTTTTTCTCTCACAAAACATGGGGAAGGAGAGGTTAAGCATATTTCTACATGCCTAATATCTATTATCAGATAGCCTATTCAATCAGACTGTTGGAGAAGTTTTCAAGCTGTACTGGATCATGTACTTTAATAAAAATGTAGAAGCCTAAAGTTAGTTCCTTTAATGCATAATTAGACTCCAACATACTTGACCTACTTTTCAAAAGTGATGAGAAATGAGTCCAGGAAAAAAAAATCAGGCCACTTTTTAGAAGCCTCAGAGTTAAGCTCCTGTTCTTGACGTTCTTATTTATGGGCATCAAGAGAAAGGGCCAGAGAAATGCCAATAAACAAATGCCACTGGAAGAAGCCTTTTTTCTTTTTTTAAAATTTGAATATGTTGAGCTGTTCCATTGGAAATTAATTTTTTGAGGTAGAAGGGAACACACTCATGCTTGCTGGTCATACCATCTATGTAATTACACACTTAAAAGGATATTACTCACTTGGGCAACTGAATTATGCAGATAGTCAGTTGTAGTCAACTCCCAAAGCAGAACACAGGATACTTAGGGTAGCTATTGAGATCATTGTAGTGACCATACAAGATGAAAAAATCAACAAATACTTCATGCAACATTTTCAGCATGACATGGAACATTCCAAAGAGGATATGTGATGAGCATCCATCTGACACTACAATGTAACGTGAGAAACTCTCAATCTTGCATATGATGCCTGGGGTGAAGGTTTAGAATTTTAGAGCATTAGCTCACCAAAGAGTTTTAATAATAATGGTTCTAACTTAGGACTCTCAGGGCCTAATTTGTCTAAGGCTTAAGCATGAACAACTCTTGCTGCTAATGAAGGTGAAATCCTAGCTCTAATGAAGTCAGTGGGATTTTTACCATGAATTTCAATGGAGTCAGGATTTCATCCTTGGACACTGAATTAAATGGGCTTGAGAGCAGGCACAAGCATAACTGTAGCACTGAAACAACATAAAATGTGGCATCTATGGAAAAAGCCCCATTCAAGATCAACATAACAGGTGCTTATCTTAAGAACTCCAGATACCACTTACCTGAGCATAGACGTAAGTCTAAGGAAGGTACAGTTTGTATGGCAAAGGTGTTTTACCTAAGTCATGACTGCATGCTCTGCATCTTTATTTATTGTTTAGTTTTGTGTGTATTTATACATTTTAGTATATATTTCATGTTTGTGGAGAACGAGGTAGTTTTATACCTATGTATACATAAACACACATGAATCAACTATAACATAGCCTTATAATCACCACTATGTAGTACTTTTCATGAGTAGATTTTGAAGAACTTTACAAAGGATAGAAGTAACCTTGTTCCCATTGTTGAGATGAGAGCAGAGAGAGGTAGAGTGAGTTGGGTGGGATCACTGAGTAGTCACAGCTGGAGATAAAACCCAGATCTCCCGAGTCCCAGGCCAGTGCTCCATTTACCAAATCACACTGACCATTAACAAGCGTTATTAGTTCTCTTTTGCTCCTGGTGTCTTTTAGTCATGTCCACATATCTCATCTTAAACTTAGATTTTAAACTTCTTGGGGCATGTGTTTGAACAATACCTAGCCCAAGGGAGTTCTGGCCTTTAGATAGTACTACAAGGCAAATAATTATAGCACAGTAACACACGCAAACTTTACAACTTTTATTATTCTCTTTTTTTCCTGAATAAAGTTATTAACAATAATAGCAGGTTCTGTGTAGGTAAAGTGCATAAACATCACAGGATAAGTTTTCAAACCAACATCTGTACAGACCAAGTGAATCCTTTTTTAAAATTTTTGTCTCCTGTGTTCTGTTTTTCTGCATTTCTATTACCTTTTACAAATAAATTAGAATAGCTGAATTTAAAGATCCCAAGGCCATTTTTGGAAAGAAAAGGGAATAATATTGGTGTCCTGGCCAAACATTTCTTTCTCAATAAAAGCAAGTGTTAGTGTTTCAAAAGCTTTGAGGAAGCTACTGTAAGACCAGTAATGGCCACTGTGTTTTCACTACAGAGTGAAAATTCTCTTCTTAGTTACACCATGATGCAATGACATTGCACCAGTCTGGAGCAGGGAGGAACTGAATTCATCCCAAAGCCTTTTTAAAGAACCCCCTCCTTTCTTTGCAAAACCTGCAGGCTGAAATGGAGGATTTTTACTTTATCTTACTATGCCCTCTTCAATGACGAAAGAAAAAGATAATCAGTAGCACAGATTCTCAAGTTTATTTAAAGGACTGTAGCTTGATATGTGAAAGGGAGCATACCATTTGAGAAAGGAATGGAATAAGTAGAAATAAGGAAAAATAGCAGTGGACCAGTGTTTCGAAGGGTATATCTCTTCTACAAGCGGTTGCCACTTTAACTTCAGCAGCAGAGTGATGGATCCACTGCCACAGATAGCTCTGCCAGCAGAAGGAATTTTCTGGTGCCAGTGTTATTCCAGTTCTCCCAAATAGCAGAAAGTCTGCTGTCAGAAGCCATCTGGCAATGGCATCCATATCCAGAGTTTTGCCATCAGTTATGCTGGCTCTGAGACAACCTTTTTATACATCTACCTGGACATTTTTCTTCCTAAATAACTTCACAATGGGTAAGAATACATGAGATGATTTACTGCCTAGTAGATTAACCTACTGAGCAGTATATATGCAGTAGGTACTGCAGTATATATGCAGTAGGTACATGCAGTAGGTGCTGCTCAGTAACGCACAGTTACATAGCTGACCAGGAACAAATTGTTCCCAGGCAGACCAGGGAGCAGGGGGCAGGAGACCTCTCTCTTTATCTGGGCAACTGCCTGCTTCCTAGCTCTCCCCTGACCCAGGCAGGTGCCTGCTGCCAGGACTGGCTCCAGTTGCAGAGCTGGGATAGGGACCATATCACCTGCCCCCTGCAGAAGGCAGCTCCTAGCTCTTGGCTCCAAGATTGGAGCCAGGGCTGCGACGTTGCCCCCTCCCCCAGGCAGCTGCCTGCTTCTGGGACCAGTTTCAATCCCAGAGCTGCTGGAGGCAGGGGCAAATTTGCAGCTCCAGCTCTGATATCAGAGCTAGGGGCCAAGAGCTGCCTGCTGCGGGACTAGGGAACATTTTCCCCGCCCTGGCTCTGTGATCAGAGTACGGGTTGGGCAGTAGGCACCTGCCTGGGGCAGGGGTTGGGGTGGGATGCAGCTCCCCTGGAGCCCAGGCATGATCTTGAAACCCCCTTCCAGCCTGGGGTTGGCACCCAGGAGAGCTTAGAGCTCCCCCGCTGGCTGCCATATAGTAGCAGAGCAGGGCAGGAATATCCCCGCCCTGAACTGGTCCCGTGTGCTCAGGGAAATCTTTCTGCACAGTATTTTACAGTGCAGTAAGCTTTCTGAGCATTAATTGCATGTGTAGACAAGCCCCATGTAGATAAGAGCTAAGGCTCTGGCAATGCTACAGCTGAATGCCGCTGAGGGTTGACTTTGTCTAGCTCACAGCTACCCATAAAGAATTAGCTATACTTTCAGAGCAGTTTAGGAGTCTTCCCCCAAAGAAACCTTCTGCGATGTTATGCATCTAAGGCAGGCAGAAAAACTGCACTGAAGTTATAGTATTCCTACTGCATTGCACTGCCAATCCAGAGCATGAGCCAAAGGCCAACAAGGCTGCTTTTCAGAGATTTTTATATGGGTGTTGGATCAGGCCCAGTGTGAATTTGCAACATTGCTATCACTACTTTCCCCACTCACATTTAGTTTCAACTTGCAGCATTATCAACTCTTGTGATGTGACTACAAATCTCTTGATGTTATTTATTAATTCCCCATCTTCTGGAGTCTTGTGATTATTGGAGAACATCAGCCTTTGTAAAAAAAAAAGTTCTAGCCTCCATCACTTCAGAGAAAAACTTGAAAGTGTGAACTTTCAAGGCACAAGAAACTCCAGGAGGCAAATAAAGAGAACCCCCCAAATCTCTTTGTCCTTGGGGTTTTAACTTGATTTTTTTGGATATTCAGGGCTAGCAGTTCAGCATATTGCTCTCTGCATAAAGCATATTTATTCACCGCAGGATGCACTTGTGCTGTGCCCATTGATATACCCTTGGAAAGCTTGGTCACATTTGCTATATTTGTGGATTTAGCTCTTGATTAGAAAAGGCAAATGTGCATGATTTTCAACCAGTGATTTTCTTTCCACATCCCCAAAATTATGCCATATAATTATTTTTTAAATGGCTTCTACTGATAGGTCCCTCACTTCCCTAAGAGGCACAGGAATCAACTCTCATATCCCTTTGGTAACTCCCTTATAAGAATAGCAACATTTTGACAGCCTCAGGTAATATATGGGAAAGGCAGTTATAAGATGAATGGATAATTTCTTAGCTCTGCCCAACATTTCATGAATGCGCTGCAATGTATACTTTACTCTTTTCCAATTGGTGTCAAATATCTTGTGGTTCCTAGCAAAGACATGAGAAAGGGCTTTTTAAAATATGAATTAAAATATATATTCATCTTGTATCAACAACCTTGGTTGGGGCAGTTGTGGAAATTAATGGACTGGCTGGGGTTAATGGCCCACAGCTCAGCTGAAATCTGTCAATTCCTGCCAGATGACCACCCATACTCACTAAATACTACATGACTTTATCTCAATTGCTTAAATGTTTTTGATGACCGGGATTGAAGGACATGGAATGTATACACAACTCTAGTCAATGACTCTGAGCCTGGGTTTAACTGAATCTATAGATTTGTCTGGTTTCTTTAAAAAAACCCAAACCAAACTAGTGTCGGTCAGTTAAGCCTACCAATATATTATATTAGAGGGATCCTGAAGTAGTTTCTTTGATAGCTCAGGTAAGAGTAAATATAAGGCACTAAAGAACTGCACACATAGCTGTGCTGGAATTTTTCTTCCATAAGCATTTGTCCAGAAGGGCCATCTTTTGAAGCAGACTTCTGCAAATGTATCAGTAACATTTGAAATAGCTTAGACTCAAGTAAAATGCTTACACAGTCCTTACTGGTGTGCATGGAGGTGACTGTTTATACAAATACCACTTTGCCTGCCCAGAGATAGGTTCTCTGTGAAGAAATGAAGATACTCCCAAGTTCAGCAGTTCTATTGCTTGAAACTAGAGAATGAACATAGTACTGTGTTTTTCTCCTCTGTGATACAATCATTTTGAAAGATGTCCAGTACTTCAATGAATTATGCTGTTGTAAAATGTTGTTTCTCATGTGATCCGATGGCCTGTTCTTTAGACACTTCAATCAAGCAGTTACATAGTGCACGGAATTGCACTGTGAATTGCAGGAAAATGTACCATATATTAAAGCATGAGTTAGTCATGCAGTCCAGGATATTCAGCTGGACACACCAATGTGTGTCCAGCTGAATATCTAGGCTGTGAATATCTAGGCTGAACAGCTAGGCTGTGTGCACTAGCTCCCTAGGAGAACAGTTTAGTGCAAGAGTAATGATGCATAGAGCAGACTCAAATGTACCAGGCAGAGTGGGAAGGATCCATAACCCCTAAACTGAAGCCTCGGGTGGGCAACTAAAGAAACAGTCAGCACTAGCTGAACAATGAGTTGAGGGGCATTAGGTGAAGACCCCTTTGCTCAGCCTTTCCTGTCCCGCCCCCCGATGAATTTATAGACTGCCACAAGATCCCCTCTCAGCCATCATGGGAGCATGATGATGGGGGTTAGACACACCAGACACCTGATTCTCCTGTCATTTATGGACATGTAACTTTGGAGCAACTTCACTGAAGCCACTGATGTTAAACTGGCATGTGGGGATAATCAGTATCATTATATTTGTACACAAATACCACTACTGTACATGATGTTGCTTGTGCCTATGATATCTTGTTTGACAGTGGTGTAACACCACTGATTCAACAGGTATCAGAAGAGTTGGAATAGGGCTTCTTTTCTTTGTAAGCTCTCTCTCTAGAGCTATGGTGGCAATGCAAATGGGGAGACTAGAAGATAGTAAGCAAGAACAAGCAAAAGGAATCAAGAAACAGATCATGAAAGGACAGAGATTAGTTTAGATTTTGTCCCCATTAACCTACATTCTGTTGCATTTCCCCTGTCAAAAAGGGGAGATGAAAGCAGGAAATTTCACTTTATCTTGGGTTGGTAGTTGTCTTGAGGCTGAATGCAGCCCTGGGGTAGAAGCATGTGAATCTCCTTCCCCCTACCATATAAGCTATTCTGTGTGGGGGAAGGTGGGGGGGGGAGCCTTGCTCTTTTTTTCATGTGAAATATGCAAAAGCTACAAGGAAACTGAGCTGCTTATATTTTTCCAGATTGCCTTAGGGTTTCCTGGAATTTTTGCTACTGTACATTTATTTAAAGTAACCTTATATGTTTAAGAACATGCTGATCTTTGGTTGCTACTGATCTGTAGTTGTGTAAGCAAAATCAGAATCAACCCTGAGAATTTCTTTTGCTTGCAGTCATTTTTGCACTGTCAAATAATCCTCTCCCCCCCACCCCTCCAGGTTGACCTTGCTAGTATCTGGTGACTGTATGGTAAATGGCAACACATGTAGTCCTAGCCAGGGAGAAAAAGTTATGATCCAGACTGATACAAGCATTGTGATCTACTGTCAATCTTCTCAAAGATCACAGAGCAATCTGTTTCTAAATTAAGGTGGATATGAGATAAATACTTTGTTTTTCTTGACTGCTATTGTATTTTCCCTGGCATTAAAGCAGAGACTGTTACCGCTTTGTGGCTTTGTCTCTGCCAATTATGAACTAAAATAACATCAGCTGATGCAGCATCACAAGCCAAAACCTCTTTTGCTTCTTCACAGCTATATTGTTAATGAATATTAAGTAGCTGTAATGACTCATTAATGCAACTTTAATACCTCTTTGCAACCCTATTGTCAACCAGTTACTGAAGAAATAAAGAAATAAGGGTTCAGTCTCTGTGCCTTACTCATACAAGTAGTTCCATTAACTTTAGTGGAACTATGCACTTAATTGAGGACAGTGTGCATACAACCTTGGAAAGACTCCTCATATTCTCTGTTGTCCATCATATATAAATCTGCTGTGTAATCATCATCATTATATACCTTAAATAAAAACAAAGTCTTTTGTAATGCTATTTAGGACATTATGTATTACCTAAAATCAATTTAATCATCCAACCAAGTGAGTACACAACAAATGGAATTCATTAACATTTTTGTTGGCGCTCTCAGTTTCACAATAAACATATTTTTGTTTGTACAACATGTGTCTATCATGAAAATATTTCCAGGAAAAATAAATGGTTCAAATGGACAGCTTTTTGTAGATCATTCAGTGCATTCTCTCTTAGATATAACAAATAATACTGATATAAATTACAACTGGTAAAATACTAAAAGCTTTTTAAAAAAAAGCTAAAATGATTTACTATTTTTATTTTTTATATATATATAGTCTAGACTTTATGTAAGCCATTGTTAATTAATACTGCCCTTCTTGATGGCTTTGCAGAAAGCATAATTCAAACAAACCAATTATAAATGATTTTTCAAAGTAAACTTTAACAATGTAGCCCAAGGGCTTGCTGAACATAAAAGTACAATTTAGAAAACATAAGTTTTAACTAAGGTCAGAGATATATCAGGCAATGATGGATGTAGACGTAAAAGCATCCGACATTGGAATGACAACCTTTCCTTGAAGACTAAACAAAATGCTAGTGGCAGTGATAAATAGATACAAAAAAATATACATCAGTGAAAGAGTCGGAAGGGGTTTCTTTTTGAGGTTTTGCCAACCAAAATGCAACTCTACTAAAAAAGCAACTACTACTGCCAAGTGATCTTTGTACTCATTTTGACAGCAAGACCTTAAAGAAGTCAAATAACATCCCACAGTTGCACATGGTCTTGGTTTTCAGATGAAAAGAGTTGCAGATTCTTTTTTCTCTCCTTCCAGTGTTTTACTAGAGCAACTAAAACACAAGCTGTTGCAGTCCTGGTGAAGCAGTCCCTGCTGGACAGTTACCAGGCTTCTGCACTTGGGCTGCATGCCCTAGGACCATGTCCTATACACTTCCTTTGGTCCTCATAGTATGCAGCACTGACCTCTCTGATGCACCTCTTGGGCAGAGTTCCCCTGCCTATTTCACCCTTTACAGAAATGAGACCTCACACTGTAGCTCACTTGGGCCCCCAACTTGGACTAACACATCCAGGCTTCCCAGTAGTTTAAGAACAACTTCTATTGAGTTTCAAGAATTTCATTCTCATTTTACAGTTCAACTGTCCAGGGGCACATGACAGCAGAAACTAGTAGTCTCACAGGTTTTGAAAGACTCAAAAGGCTCACTCTTACTACAGAGAGCATAAGAGATATGCAGTCCTGAACAAAACCATGACAAAACTTGTAGGCATTTCCTTGTCCTCCATCTCTTAATCACTCATTTGTTCTATAGGCTTAGATCAGAGTACTTCAAGGAGTTCCCTCCTGCATAACAGTCTCCTCTAAATCCTGGAGTTTCTTTTTTGTAGTCAGCCTCCTTCTTCCCCAACTGGTGCCACAGTTGAAAAGCAGTCCATTATTATGAAACCATGTCCCTCTCTTCTTCTCTCCTACCCAGGTTTCCTTTGTCTTAGTGAGCCCCTTCAAGTTTTTAAGACCTTGCTCTGACATGTGATCTCTTTGTTCATTACTGCAGATTCTATTACTTAGCAGGGAGAGATGTTTTATCTATGATGCACTTTTAGTCTTTTTCTTTTATCCCCTCCTCCCTCATGCCCCTCTAAAAGCTGTACAGGTATTGGTAGTCTTTGATGATTATCCAGTTAATAGACAATGTCACGGCGGGGTCCTGCAGGAGGGCCGCGATCTCCTTAAGGCCCTCTCTCCGTGCTAATTCGGTCCAAGGGCACCCTCTATCCTCACCCGCCACGTCTTCGATGTTCAGTATATATGTTGGGAGGCTGCCTTATGTCTCCTCGGCATGGTTAGCTGGGACTTCCGTCCCCGTATTCTCCCGGACCCCACCAGGGGTCTCCCGGTACACTGGGTGCGTTCCAGGCAACCTAGCCTTATGGGCTACACGTGGCTCCTACCAACCCCTAACACCACGCCCCAAGCCTCGCAGATGTACTGGACGTTGGTCTGTCAAAATCAACTTGCCCACTCTCCCGGGCCTTCTCTGTTGTACTGCCCCCTCCTGAGCTCTCCGAGCCCACTTGGGGCCTTCCTGCAATGTCGCCCCCCTTCTCTGGGGTCTTCTCTAAAATAACCTAGCCTGCTCCGGGACTTGCTTCCGAGTCTCCGGTCCTCTAGGCCCACCGCACTGCTACCCTCTCTTATGCGGGCTCACCGCACTGCTATCCCTTTTAGCCAGGGACCACCGTAGCACCTTGCCCTGCTCCTGGGGTGCCGTACTGCTAACCCCTTTCGTCAGGGCCCACCGCAGCACCTTACCCCTGTCTGAGGTCTACCGCTGTGCTAACCTTCAACCGGGCACGCTACGCCCGCCTCGGGCTCCTCAATAAGGCGCTCCCCCTCTTCGGGGCTCACTGTGCCCATGCTGGGGCTTCTCAATAGTCCCCCCTTTCTCTGGGACTCTACACGCCCACACCAGGCTCCCCAATAATAATGCCACCCCCTCTCTGGGGCTGGCTGTGCCCACGCTGGGCTCCCTAATAGTGCTGCCCCCTCTCTGGGGCTCGCTGGGCTTCTCTGAAGTGCTCTCTCCCCTTCCTGGGGCTCACCACGCCCACACTCAGGCTTCCTAGTAGTTTCCCCCCCTGGGGCTCATCATGCCCATGCTGGGGCTTCTCAAAACACCCCTCTCTGGGGCTGGGGTCTACACACCCCATAAGTTGCACCTTTACTGGCACTGGGGTCCTCACACTCTCTTGAGAGTCCCCAATGAGGCCTCCTCCAACCCCTAATAGCTTCACCCAAACCACCAGTGTAATACAAACATTAACAACACAAAACACAAGCTTCCTGGCTATAACTTAACTTGAAGCCGCCTGGCTATAACAACATCATTGCAGTCTCCAAAGCCACTTCCCTTCAGTCTGCTCAAGCGATACTCACATCCTTACCCCCTGCCCCTCTGGCTGCTAGCAGGAAACTGCCAACCTGGCTTACGCCCTGGGTTTTATAAGGGCCAGGCCCTGCCTCCTACAGGCAGCTGATTCACATTAGTTGCCCCGGCAACCCACACCTGTACTCCCTAATCACCACTAGGGCTCCTTATGCACTACCAGAGCTTCTCCCCTGCCAGTTTTCCCCTCTCTAGGAGCAGGGCAGCGAGGTGCGCCGCGACACATAGGTAGCTGTGTTAGTCTGAAGTCAACTAGAAGGCAGGGTAGATTTTCACCTTATAGATTAACCAAGGTAGAGATTGTGTGTGTGTGTGTGTGTGTAGCACAAACTTTTGTGAGCTGTGGCTCACTTCATCAGATGCTGTGAACTCTGCATTTGGCTAGTCCATAAGGTGCAAATCTAACCTGCCTTCTATTAATACATAGACATGCCAGTGCTACTCTTCTTTCCCCATAGGACCAAGGAGCATGAGGACTAAAAACAGTCAGTTCTATATAATAAAGACAATCAAGAAGTGTTCAAAAGCTATCAGTTCCTCCAGTTATCACGTAAGTCCTAGGTCACTAGTCCTAGGTCAATAGTATCTCAAATAAAACCCAGTAAGGAATTAATTTCCAGGTAAGCAGAGTTAAGATTCACTTATTCTACAGTACATCCTCGCATACAGCAAAATAGTCATTACCATAATGATTTGATATTTCTACATACATTCTAGCTACTAGCCACAATGAGCAAACTGGTGCTTGCGTAGCACATTATACACAAATACAATACATGCAACAAGTAGCTTGGTCAACACCCAAGAGAATCTATTATGATAAACCAATCAGAAGCTGTGTCAACAGATGACCTCAAACAAAATCTGAATGAATTTGGGTATTTGAATGCCTTTTTGATGAACGGCTCTCTATGAAGATTCAGATAACTGCCAACTGCATTTGTCCTTCATCTACAACAGGTCTGGTCAAGTTCTGAGTATCCATGGTGGCATATTGCCCTGCCCCAACACCCCACGTGGCTACAAGCTACACTGGCACCCCTGGACTCCATCATGTATCACGGGCCTTTCCTGCCATGCTACATGGATTCCACCCCACACAGGGTCTCCAGTTCCTGGAGACCTGGATTCCTGGATTAGTTCCCTGGATTCCTCAGCTGTGTGGGCTCCCTCAGCTCCATGGGATGTCCCCAGGGGTGAGGGCAGGCAGGAGAAGGTGGAGGGGGAGCCCAAAGACTGGCAGCAACAGCAAGAGAATGGAAGGAGCAGCCCCTGAACTGGGAGCCTGGAGACTGCAAATGGCCCACAGGCTTCTACTCAGACTACAGCAGTCAGAACTCTAGCCTTAGTACACAGTCCTAACCTGGACTGAAGCCTGCAGTTGCTACTATAATAGAAACAAATAGTTTAGCAGGATTAGTAATATTTGTCACTTCTGCTACTATCATTTTCAGGGCAGAGTTAAAAATAGTTATATGGTTCCAGTTAGGAGGTCTGCCTCCTAATTACATGAATGGGATTAACAGTCATATTTCTTCTTCTTATGAACTCTTCTTTAAATACTTATTTAAAACCCAGCTCTGTGTTGGAGTACTGTGTGATGCAGAAAGAGGGCAAGTCAGCAGCCTGGTATGTAGGTCTAGTGCTAGCACTCACAATGAAAACCAATAAATGATAAACACATGCAAGTAGAAGCCTTCTTTAATAACACCCCCTGCTTGTTTGGTTAGTAGTCTTAATGATTCTTGTTTATGGGATCTAACTCTGTTGCTGTAAAGGAATGATAATTTATGATGTCACAAGAGATTATGACATTGTTTGGTAAACTAGAGGTGTGAAGTGAAAGAGGAAGAGTATACTCTGAGTCAGAGCATCTTCTCTCGAAATACATGAAGTCAAAAAGCCCCTGTAAAGATAAGAAACATGGGATTTGATATTATTCTGTGCTAGATGTAAATAACCAAACAACAACATATGACACCAAATCAAGACAGATTAAATAGAAAGAATCACATACGTTTCTAGTTACAAAATAAACCAATTTAGTATATATTAGTAGCTGATGTACTCATCTTCTGGTTTGTAGCTGTCATCCCTATTTGGCTATTTAATTCATAGTTGCACTTTGCTATAAATGGTGAGCTCTGCATTTCATGGTGTTACCTACCTAATGTAAACATGACCTTAGATTATGCCAAAGCATGTTGAGTTGTAACATGTTCTGCAGGTTAACAAGCTACAGTACACTTTGGAACCGTATCACAGATGGAAAAGAAAGGAAGAAAAAATCTCTTATAGATCAGGTATACATATCCTACAGCAAAGGGCTTTCTCTGCATAGAAAGGGCTTTCTTATTAACTGTGTCCAGATTGAAACTCTCTGAAAATAGGAAAGGAATCAGGCCTTATATGGAATAGGCCTACCCTCTTGTTTCATTTAAAGGGTCTCTATTGACCCCAACACACTCACAAGAGGCTAACAGCTTCTGGAGCAACCACTGGAAATGGCTTGACCTCTTCCCAACCAAAAGAGCAGTTGCTGCACAATCACCTTGCCTCCTTGCTTTCCTTGGACGTTTCAGCAAGAGTGGGCATCAGAGGTAGCTTCCATCAGTTGACCCAGCATTGGTTTGGCTTTTCCTACTCCTCTTTTCAGCTGCAGGAGGAAGCAGAAGTGATAATCTCTTTAGAATCAATACTTAACACCTATCTGTCACGTGATATTTGCTGCATTCCAAAGTGATTAGTGCAGTGAGACTCACCGTGCAACATTACCATACGTGAAGTGAAATTGAGGGATAGTCTGTCAAAATGTACCTAAACAATGGAACTGTCTATCCACTTTCACCAGAACTAGAGTTACAGCGTATTAGAATTCATTATGAGTCCTCATTGGATCTGTCCCTAAAAGCAAGATCTGGTATCAGTCATCATCATTTCATTAGTAAGAGCCAAATAAGATTTAGTATTTTATAATTGGTGAGCCCTAGTAGGTAGAGAACTGTACTGTACTGCCACTGAGAAACCTCAGTTTCTATTTCATGACCTTCTGGGAATTCCTAGCCAAGTCACATTGTCTCTTTGTGGCTCCTTTTGTAAAATAGAAATGACACTCTTCTGTGTATAGTGTTTTGAGATCTACTGCTATACGATTATCCACTTTCTATTAAAACGCCCTGAAATTTTATTATACAGAATTCATAGTTGCCAGTTAAAAAATGTAAGTAATCTAAGTACAGATGTTTCAGAATTGTTTATAATATATTTGGTTTGTCTGCTTATTTTTGCATGTGGTAATTTGGGGACATTTGAATAGGACATTTCCTTTTCAGGTATTATTTATGTTTGAAATGATGAAAATTCCTTCCTTCAGAAATGAAGTGAGAGAGAAAGTGAGACAAAATAACAGCTTTTCTTCCATGCAGTGGGGATTTTAGGTGTCAAAACTACTTTCAACAAAACCATACATCTACTTAAAATATATCTTTTTTCTTGGGGACAATCATTTTATTTTTCAAACAACAGAAATAGCCTCCTTTGGAAGCAGAGTATTTTTTCTGGATTGAACATCTTTTCTATTAAAAAGGGTAATGTTACATAACAATTATTCTCTCCAAATCTCATCTATGATTGCTTGAGATGGGAAACTGGCTTAGAGAAAAGGCCCCTTTGCTTCTGCCTGTCTGAACATTTATCCCTTTTTTCCACTAATATTTAAACAAGAAAAAATATTTCTGGTTTCCAGATAGGTTTGGAAGTGTCAAAATACAAAATAACATAAGAAAAATTAGCTCCTTTGCTTCCAAGGTTCAGTCAGTTATTGTCCACCGTCCTACCTCCCAAGGGCCTCACACTGTTTCCATGGCCTTTCTCAAAGGCCATTTCTTCATTATGAAGTTAGCTCACATAATTGCTCCTAACTCCTCTTTCGTCCACACAATAAAACCTTAGGTTAGCAGGCACTGTGAGGGCATAGATTTGAGCTGAGGTTTTACCTCAGGCTGGGCCAGCCATTTTGGCAGTGAGCAAGCAGTCTAATTAAGAGTGTGTAGTATTAGTTCTCTAATTCTATCCATCAATTCTACTTGGCCTGTACCATTTTGTCTATGACTTTTTTCTTACATATTTTTCATATTCACTGGTTCATTGTTTTAACCCCATTTTTGCCTGCTTTATGTATACAACATATCCAAAATGTCTGAACAAAGATGCCATTCAAGAAACTGTCTTCAGAAATCACTTGCAGATTTGTAGACCAAATTTCCTTGTGACATTCTCATTAAAATTAATCAAGTTTGCTCCGCACACAAGCTGAGGAGAACTGCGCCGCACTGCATGCAGTTATATAAGTGGCAAAATGTCTCTATGTGAGACACTGTGCACTAGCGTGTCAGGCAAAAATAGTGCTTATATGCTACTGTGCAGTGGTATTGGGCTATTGTGCAGTAAGCATCACTAAAAACCCATTCACTGGCAGTACTGCTCAGTAGCGCAAGTTACTTTGCATTGAATTAGTACTTGGTTAACCAAGTACTAAACTTAATGTGCAGTAACTATGTCACATCAATGAATGTGTAGACATGCCCAGAATGTACTACCAGAAGTTCATCTGAGCACAATACCTTGTGTATTACAATCATGGATGCAGTTACACAGGTCTCCAAAGACAGGTCTTTTCACTAAGAACTCTCCACCTAAACTAACTTGACAGTGAAGGCATATCTGCAGTCAAACACCTACTTACTTTTGTAGGTAAGCTGCTGTCCTAATACCTTGGTGTGTGTGTAGGGGGAAAACATGATGTTAGCATTCCCTCGTGCTATTTCAGTCTCTACAAAGGCATTTTCTTAGAAGCTAGGTGACACTTTTATCTTTGATATTCTGGGTACTTTTAGCTAGAGCTGCAAATCCATACTTTCAAAATCTAGCCAGTGGATTGAAGAGCATTTCAAGGTTAGTGAAAAGAAAATAGCAGAATACTTTAGGTCTTACTGTGAATGGGGTATAGGGCCATGGCATTCTTAGTACATGCCTTCATGGTTGAGATAAAGGCTGTGGGGAGGGGAAGAGTAAGGACTGTAGGCATACCTATATTTCAAGAACCAAGAAAAACGAATGGGGTTCAATTAGTCATCTCTTGAAATTGCCGAAGTAGGGGCTTGCATGATTGTCAAAACAGTCTTCCCATCCTGACCACAGATATATTTTTGGGGTGCTTTTTGTGTTTCAGTAATAGAGAGTTCTATGGAAAGGGAAGAACATTATTTAGGATAATAGACGGTTGCAAAATTTGCAAAGATAGGCTTGTACAGGCTTGTATGCTGAATACACAATCTGAACCATTGGGAAGTGTGCCCATTTCTAATAACTGTTATTTGTTTTTATGTGGCAGTCATTGTGCTTTGCAAAGAAAGAGTCACAGAAATAATTCGTTAAGAGAGTGAGGTTTTTGGCACAGATTCCTTCTCTCAAGTCGCTGTGACATTCATATATAAGAAAAATTGATTTGGCATCTAGACAGGATTTCAGCATGCTCATGGTTATGGAAATCAGTTATGGGCATGGAGGAAACCTGTATATTGATTCATTAACTGACTTGATGACTTGTTCATACTTTAATATTTTCATGACCTTTTACCCAAAATAAAAATGTCAATAACTACCACTTGACTGTGCTGCAGCACCACCTAAAATGGTAAGACAAAAGGAATTTCCCATTATATAATAGTTATTACTTTCACTCATGATTTTCTTTCTTAAAGAAACAAAATTCTGCCATTGTGGAAAGTACCAAAAAAGTCTAATTCTCTGAATTCCTATAAGTTTTTAGGGTCACATGGAAGGGAAAAGAAAACCTCCCCAGGTAAATCTCAGAAGAAATTTAAAGTAGATAGGAGAAAGAGATCTTTATGCTGGACGTTGGGCTAAAACACCAAAATAACTGCACTACAAAAATGGGAGCCTGAGATCTGGCACAAGGGTACACACACTTTTTCATAACATGGAGCACATCTAAAAAAAAATCTCATGCCCCCTTCCCATATATGATTATGAAGACTATTTCTCATCCCATTTTCAAGCTTGCAGACAACCTCTGAAACAACGTTCCCATTTACACCTGTGAGAGATTCCACTACAACTGCACAGAAGTCAATGAATTAGTTCAGGGGAGCTGCTCTGAATTTATAATGGTGAAATGAACTAGGATTTTGCCCATAAATAAATTATTCCATAAATTTTGGAAAACTAAAGAAAAAAAGAGCTTGAAAACACATTTTTTCAGCTATACAGGTCAGAAGAGAGGCAATATAGAGATCAGCTTTTTAGATCCTGGTTCTATAGTCTGTGCCAGAGAGAGAGAGTGACTGAGAGGGAGCAAGAGACCGTGCACATGCACCTTGCATTAAAATCAGTTAGTTTCCACACAACCACATGTCTGAGAGGAATTTTCAGGACTGGAGCTTTAGATTATAAACTCTTTGGGGTAAGATTTGAAGCTCCTTCTGTGACTGAACATCACCGTGCGCCCTGGAAGTTCCAAGAGCAACCGCAGTAGAAGTGTAAAACACCAGTAGTAACTGAAGGACTAGGTAATACACTGCTATGTTTAGGAGAAGGCTTAGCCATTCAGGGATTTCTGCAGCACTAAACATAATGGCTCCTGAAAATGTGGCTAGTGAATTGTCTTTAATATAACTTGGAAGTGGCTTTTGGTTCCTTCAACTGCTATTTTAAGAATCTGCACTTTTAAAAATTAATTGGCTGGTAAATTGTATAATTAATACAGTTTAATTGTTATGCTCTGAAGTGCTGGGCAGAGAACTAAAATATGGGCTTCCAAAAATAACAGATAAGAAGAGCATTGGCACCTTGGTTAAGGCTGCCTTAAGCACCTTACACAACCTCCGACTGCCCTTCTTTTATACATTTGGGGAGAAGAGGGCATGTTTATTTTTCTGCTTACTCTATTCCCCTTTGTGCTTGTTCATTTGCTAGGTGCATAAAGGAGAAGAGGTCACTTGTGCACGAGGGATAAAGAGGTATTATGAATTCCAAAGTGTTTGCTTTATTGGGGAAAGCACACGGAGCAAGAAAGCCCAAGAACATAATGTGTGAATTTTTAATGAATGCTGTGCAAAGCATTTGTGAGATTTTTTTTTTCTACCTGTAGCAGCTTTATTCATTTGGGAGAGTACAAGATATTCTTTAGTAGTATGCTGGCTGCTGTTTAGGTTTAATAAATTAAGTCCTTTATATCAATGTAATATTCTTTAGACAAGCACTTCCAAGACAGATTAGAAATGAACTTAAGGGGATTAAAAGCTTCTCTTGCTAAAAACAATGTTTCAGATGGGAAATCCACTTATTTATGTCAATTTCAGTGGAATACATTTGTCTTTAATACGTTGCTACTGCTAAAGAAAGCTATGCTTTCCCTATGACTACAGCCTTTCTGGCTCTGCTTACAAATGCAGTAATGTTTATTTTCTTTAGTACAGTAAGTCACTCTGGGAAAGATTGATGGCTTCCATAAAACTGTGATCAACCATTTTCTTTCTTATTTAGAGAAAACAAAAGGTTTAATGGGTCTGGTATTTTAAATATTATCAGTTGCATTGTAAATGAGGAATCTGAGAAAAGTAACATATGACATACAAAGAAAAATCCTCTAACATTTTTTCTACTTTATTACAGGCTAAAATCACCTATAGAAAAAAATTTACTCTCTGTGAAATCCAAAAAAAAAATGAAGTCGTAAAGAGAAGAAAGAAACTGAGATTAAAATTTCAGAGGGATTTTAGGTAGATGAAATAAGGCTCTTCCTACTGGAAATTGGTTAAGACAACAGAGTTGCTCATTTTACAAAAAATGGAAGTAAGTTTCAACTAGTAAAGGGATCTACAAACACAAAGCACTTCTTAATGATGAGATTATGCTTCCTCTACCACACATAAGCAGAAACCCTCTCTCTCTTCCAAACTGGGATCACCCAAACCATTTCTCTTTTTATTCACAGCTCCTCAGACCATCTCTTCTCTTGTTTATTTTACAACTACAGAACTGCTTTCATGGAAGAGTAATATTAGCAATATAGCATTGTTTATTTTAATGCAATTAAATAAATGTTGAAGGCCAATCAGAAGACAGAGTCATGGCTTTGGAACAACTTGTTCAGAATCTATTGTATGCTAACCTCTTATTTAAACTACATATCCCAGCAGTAAGTAGAAGCCTGTGGTGCAAAATGGCTATCTATAGACAATGCTTATTTCTTAAAGCCAACAGCTCCCAAGCACTTTAACACTATCCAATTAAGTGAGCAAGGGCAGTCTCATAGTTAGACCTGAATGAATAATAAGAAAAGCTATCTGAATATTAAGTCAGTTTTAAAAAACATATTGTAGTCTGATAGAGGTTAAAGCCCTGTCATTCTCTCTCTCTTGAACTAGTTAAGCACTCAAACTTTATGTGCATGAAAGTTTGAATCATCTACTCAGAGCAACTGTCACTAATTGCAAAAAATCATTTTGGCAGGTTGCTTGGTGTGATGACCATGGCCACAAGTAGGAGAGAACCTCATGGAAGAAGGGATACATTTTTTAACCAGGTGGACCCAATTTCCTCTTTGTTTGGTATTGGACTGAGAAAAATATGGACCACTAATTCCCTTTTCTTTTCTGTTATTACTCAACTGTGGAAGCCTAGTTTCAAGAGAAAACAAATGAACAAATAAGAAGCAAAGTGAAAAAAATCTGTCTTACCTTAACATTGAATAGGACAACAGACCACAGAGCAAGCTTGGTCACCTGGAAGCCTGGAGGAAGGAGGACATTCCTGTGAATCTCCAAGCATTCTGGGAAGGGCAGGAGTATAGAACTTTTGATTATGGTCTTCTCTTTCCTTCAGTGCTTGGAAGAAGGGGAGAGAAGAGGGTTATCTGACTTGTGCGGATAAATAGATAAAAATAAAGAGGTGAAAAACATTAAATAATTTAACTGGAAATTACTTGCTCCAGTCTATTTACTGCTATTTCCATGTGACGTCCATTAATTATACTATAGGCCACTTCTGTAACAAACATACATTTCTTCATAAGAATCTGTAAACATTTTGATGATTAATTGTGTCAGATCACTGAGAGGGA
>NW_005842198.1:1661494-1668847 GCF_000455745.1 Alligator sinensis
GAAAGAGTCCAATCTTGGTGTACATAAGGTTTGGCTCAGAAATTGTGTAATTGACTTTTAGCTGTGTCTTGTCAATTTAGGTGAAAAAACAAGATCCCAAACCAACCCTTTCCCAACCCCCACCTTTAATTATCCGAGGCAGTTTCAAAATAATTCCTAGTCTATCATCCTATAAAACTTAAGTATAGCTCACTTTCCCAGTTACTCAGTTAAAGCCAGATAATTTAGTTTACTACTTTTGGGCCATTGTTAATATATAGGATCCCCTATCTAGTTTTCATCATGGTGTTAAAATGCTGTTGTTTGTCTTTTCCTATTTCCAGAATTTACTTCTCAGACTGAATCTTAGGGCATCTGAAAATGTAGGGTATACATTTTCAAAGCACAGCTTAGGGATTTAGCTGCATGCTATTCAAAAGGACTATACACCTAAACCTTGTACTAACTTTGAACACATACTTCTACCATTTTAGAGAGAGGTGCAAATAGACAGAAATCAAATCCAACTCTGTCCATTTTTTTATTCCTATGTTCCTTAATATGGCAAAAGAGACACTTCTTCAATTTCCTCTATTCATCGGACTTAGCAAACCTGTAAATCCTTAAAAACTGTGTGTCCTATGAGAGGTAACTTACATTTCCACCAATATATTTACAATGGGGGAAAATAAGGAGAGGCTATTTATGAAATACTGATAATTTTGTGTGCCCTATCACCCTTTCATTCAATTTACACTGGTCATAAACTTTTTATCCTATGGACAAAAGACACACTGTCTTCCTATTCAAGAAAGAATAAAACCCCACCAAAATACAAATATGTATTAAAAAAGAATAAGATTAAGCCGGGAAATTCACTCAAAACTGTGATGTAAAATTAATTATTCTTCCATAGCAAATGCTGGCCTTTCAGCAACTCTTCTAAACTTGTTTTAATTGAAGTTCCATGAAATTCTCAGGAGTTCAGCTTGAGTTCATCTTCTAAGCCCATCCTGATTTCATTAAAGAACTGATCTTTCTTTATTTGCCAATAAAAAATATTTATTATCAGTATCTGTTTTGTAACTGCATTTTTGATCGTATACCTCATTAAGGGTGAAATCTACTTCTTCCAAGTAAAGCCGGTGTCACTGGGCTCCATGTGGAACATGGTATGGGATGGCTTGCAAGCAGATACTGACCTCCCAGGTCTGGGAGGCTGAAGCACAGCCATCCGTACCCCTTCCGCTCACCTCATCTAAGGTAGAGAGACTTGTTGAATAACTTGGGGCCAATGGATCTGTATACACAAGGTTTTTCCCCCCACTTTACAACTATACAAGGCAACACAGAATAAATTGAGGACAGCTCACTTAATTCAATGTGGGTACAGTCATACACAGCTTGAGATCTGATAACCTTCTGCCATGTGTTGGTGGTGCGCAACAAACAGTTTTTATACTTTTACTCTACCGAAAATTACTACCCCCACCTCAGTGCCCTGGTATACAACTGGTATACCAAGTAACCTTATAACAGGTAACCTGAATCTACAGGCCTTTGCTCTGTATTTTCACACTTGTGATGATTACCTTTTTGGCGTTTCTTTTCCTACATGGAGGGCCTAGCAATTATACTAATTCCAGGCTTTAGGACCAGTCTCCAGTGTAGCATCACCAATGTAAACCCCGGCTGTACTGTTTGTATCAGTGCAGCTTATGTTTTCTATAAACCCCATATCATGACTCATAACAGTTATCCCTGTCTACCTTGGAAGCTACACCACAACAGCTATCTCAGAATAGACAATAATGGATGAAATAAAGCAAATCTTTATTTGCTTTACCTTTGCCTCTATGGAGTGGTTGAATTTGGAGATAGGTTTTTCTTTTTCTGCAGGAAAAAAAAATTCCATTACTTTCAAAGTAAATTAACCAGTAAAGTTAAATACTGAAGTTAATCATTTAGAGCTGAGGTAGGATTCTTGTGAATTCAGTGAAAGTTCAGTTCTTAGGCACAGGATGAAGAGAAGAGAACACCTTTTATTGCATGTGTAAGTGAGAATTAAGATTAGAATGGTTAGAGAAATGGTCTAAATTGACCAAAGTATATCTTAAAATTCTATTAGGTGAAGAAATTATGGACTCTAGTGCCATATCAATTCTATGTGGTGGAACTTAAGAAAAATTAATTTGATAATCTCTGCTTCTCTTTAATTATTAAATCATGTCAGTATTTTCTTCTTCATCTTACTCCATGATCAGTAATGAACAATGTGGTTTTTGCTTATGATTATCTGTTTATATAGCACATCTTGGAAATTAGACATATATCCATCTTCTGTTTAGCTGAATCAAATCACAATGTTTCTGTTCAAATTCCAGCTGGACCTACATACACATCTTTGTTTCATGTATTTAATATACTCAAAATTCACTAATGACAGTTTATAATATCATTATCAACAGTTAAATATATTATAACTTCAAGAAATGAAAAGAAAGTGCAGCCATATGTAGAAATGCTTTATTTTGTGCACTTTTAACCCTCTCAATAATTCAGCTGCAAAGATGAGGGCAGCAAGGAGGGGGGAAAAATTAAATGTCTGCAAAATCATTTTGCAGATTTCCCCCACTGTTGTCATGAAAGAGAAGGAGGTTATTTGAATGGTAAATAACAACCGAGAACTAATTTATTTTTCTTCATAAAATTATTATTTTGAACAGGATTCAAATATGTTCCTTATTACACGGTTTGATAATTCAGTGATGCTTTACCCCCCATAACATATGAGCTGATTTAAACCTTCTCTCCAAACAGCCTAGGGCTTATTAGGAACAGTGTGGACTGAGTATGGATTAGGTTTAAAAGTAATAAAAGAGTAGACCTGTTGGTTAGGTGAAAAATTCACTATCAGATTCCTGAGTGCAGCTTTCTTTTCATGTGCAAACTGCATTAAATGAGGCATTTAATTCAACAAATCCATAGTTCTGATCCACCAGAAATAGAGACTGGGTTAGTTCAATTTGTAACAAACGATCTCCATATGATCAAAGTCCTGAGAGCTGATTCCAACATACTGCTTAAATTAGTCTAACACCGAAGTGTTTGGCTCTGGGACAATATTTGGAATGTCTTACCAGAAGAAAAATTCCTCTGCACACATGGTTCTAATATCTGGGAATGCCAACCTTACTTTTTAATGGGCTGACAGGGAGCCTCGGCGCTAACTTTCTGACTCCAAAAAGTTCTTGTGCTGTCACCCGCAAACCAGCTTGGATAATTTTTCCTTGGCTTCCTTATTAAAGACTGAATGAAGGGATTGTGTGGCTTTCTTAATGTCACTTGGTCTGCTTGCCATAAATTCATGCACTCATGATGAAAGCTCCACTTATATTTCGCTGGGAAATGGAATCAAGGAGAATGCACCCTAGTTCACAATAAATAACTAAAGTTGAGTTATTAAGTGTATTTCATATACCAGGGCCTTATTACATCAGCAGTTTAGATAATGGCTTCTTAAAAATATTTCTGTACAGAAATATATGAAGAGAGGATTATATATAGGAGTTCCTATGCGTGAAAACCAAAACAGACAGCTCAAGCAATAATTTAAGGTTGTATTAACGAATAAAGAATATTTACATTTTTACGTGCTGCTGTCTGTTTTGATTAAACAACTGTGGAAATAACAGCAGTAAGCAGAAAGTACTGTATTTGCTTGAGCACTGCCAAAGAATTCTCAACTGGGATTGTTTGTTTGCTTTGCAGAATGAAGACTTGAGTTGTTTAGATTGTAGTTCCAGTTTTAGAGAGTGCTAATTACACTCTACTTCTGAACCCATATATTTCTCAGAATTGTATGAAAATACCTTACATCTGTATGGAAAGTAATCATGTCAATGGTCAGGCACGAGTGCTTGAGTGCTTTATACATGGTAAGATGGTGCTAATGGAAATTCATACTTTTAACTCCACTTACTTTATTTAAAGATAATGGCCAACATTTTCAAATACCTTATCTGAATTTCCTCCTGCAATTTTATAATTTTAATGGTAAGTACTTAATGTGAAACTGGGTGATAAAACTGAAACAGAGAGGTATGCATTATATATATTTTTATTTGTTATATTAACTATGGCTAGGGTGATGTTATAGATGTGATGGTCCAGGAATAATGTGAGGGGCAAGGATTTTTCAGGGTGGTATCTTTTATTGGAATAAAGTTAAACAAGCTTTCGTTATCAGGGGACCTTATAACAGGTAACCTGATGAAAAATGCATTGCGTTCAAAAGCTTGTCTTACTTTATTCCAACCATGCAGTTGGCCCAATAAAAGGTAAAAGGTAATACCCCACAAGAAATCCTTTTCTTTCTTAACTATATAATTCTTTAAATTATTTAATTATTAGAAATGCAGTTGGACATATTTAATTGACACAGACCCCAGGAAAAAAAGTGTACCAATTAATTATCCTTATTATCAGAATTGTGCCATGCTGGTACAATTTTTCAGTGACACCATGCTTTTTTGAAATATATATTGTGGAACAGGAGATTAAAAAAAAATCTATACTAGAAGTAGGTTGACTAAAACAGGAAACCAGAATAAATAGGTGGCACTCTGGAAAATTCATTCAAATCCACCATTTTCATGATAACTATTTTGAGTAAGTGGCTAAGTAAGCCAATTATATCTATTTTAAGAATACACTGCTATGTCTACACATGCACTTTAATGCACATTAGCATATCTGAATGCTCATTAGAGTATCACTAAAAAACCCCATGCTCTCTAGTTAATGTGCATGAAGACATGCTAGTGTGCATGGATGCCTGTACAAGAACACAGAGCCTGCTCTGATGCGCTGTAATTACAGAAATTAATATATTAATTCAATCTGCTGGCGCATGGTAATTACTGCGCTCCTGCAGCCTACCATGTCTCATGTTTCAGATTTCCTGCACTTCAAAATGGTGGCGGGGGCGCTTGAACTAAGCTCATCAAATGAGCTTTTGTTCAAGTGCCCCTACTGACATTTTGAAGTGTGGGGGCGCTGATACTTGAGATGCTGTGGCACTTTAATTAGAGCAGCTCCCAAAGCCATTCTAATTGAAGTGCTGTTCCCCCCACCCCCAGACCACATGTAAAAGTGACTCATTTTCCTAGTACCTCACAATGGAGGTACTAGATTTAAAACACATTAACTAAAGTGCGTTAATGGATGTGTAGACGTGCCAGTAATCCATTGTCTAGGCTCATTGAAATGCCTTACAAGGAATCTATTCCCTACAGCTTCTTGAAAAATGAACAACTATATTTAAACTATTTCCCAAGCTATATTCCCCACCACTACCAAGTGTGTGCAAGGAACCCGACAATAAGTACCAGAGAAGAGAGAATTTCTTGAATTTTCGTAGAAATATTTTATTAATTTAAAACATATTTATTAAAAATATTTTCCATTGAGCAAGTATTTTTAAAATACATGTTTCAGGTAAAGGGCCCTGTTAATATAAAATGAAGTAATGTGTAAGCTGCCCCTTCAAGTAGTACAATTTACAATAGTAATAGTAATGACCCTTATACCGGAAGCTTGCTTGCCCAGGTAGTACTGCAGAATAAGATATGATGATGAATGTTACAAATGAGGGTGAGAAGATTGCATCTTAATAAACAGTGAAGTGACCGTGGCAACATTAATTTATGTTACCTGAGGTTTTGGCCCCAAATATCCCTGTCCAGAATCAGGAACCAAGAACACTCTATGTCCATTCAGTGAGATGCACATCAGCTTTAAGCACTGATTCAATGATTCTTGCTATGTGGTTGAAAGGCTATTTCCATTTGTGTGCCTAGGATTTGGGGAAACCCTCCATGAACTGGGGAAGATGGTATGCATAACTTAGGACCTTGGGAATTTTAACCTACCATCAGATCCTTTCTTTATTTGGCATATCTTTAACACAGGCCACAACAACTGGGACCTTCTGAGAGCATATTAATATCTATTTTTGTAATCTTAATGGGAGATACATTAGAGACAACTCAAATTAATATAGCTAAGAAAGGAAGACGTTATACTACATTTAAGGCAAGATTTCCAGAAGTGTCAATGATAAAATTCCCATTACCATCATGAATAATGTTGGTTTGGTCATTCTGGAGAATGAAGTTGTCTATTTATTCCTAGTAATGGCACAGAATAGGCACCAGTGGTAAAAGCTTCTTTGCACAAAGGTGCCAATAGATTTCAAATCAGTATGCTTCAGGCTAGTCTCTAAGGGCAGGTGGACAACTCCTGCCCATCCACTGTTTTTTGATAATATTGCCAACATAGTTACTCAGCTCCTTCAAAGCTATTTGTGTTTTTCATATGGGACAGAAAAGAGACCTCCAGACTTAGTTCATGCTAATCACTGAACTAGCCCATACTAACAATTTTGGGTCACTACCTGGGGCTGGACTTGAACTGGTGACCTGAAAGAAAAATAAATTATGTGAAATTTGAAGTATGAGGAGGGTGAGTGACAACAGAATAGAGCACAGAAACTGTTTTAAAGAGATTCTGTATTCATTTAAGAAATGTGTCTGTTCAGGCAATTCATTCATTTGACAAGTTCCTTTTTAATGATCCTAATTCACCGTTTAGCCTTAGACAGCCTTTATTAGTTTATTAGATATTCATTGAAAAGATTTTAGCATAAATACAGTTCCAGAGAGGATTACCGCACAGGGAATCTATTCTTTTAACCTACTTATTTGGGTATCAAGTATTTGTTGAAATGGACTTGTATTTACTTAGTCTGGTAATGAAGTCTAGAAAAGCTTTCTGCAAAAGGGATATATTTTTGTCAAAATTAGCTTAAATAGTTTTCAAAGTCTTCTCAGAACATAGATTTCAAAGCTTCAGCTCTGACTAAATATTTACTTTCTCCACTATACAGTAGTTTAGACTGTTAGAAAAAGTGCACTTGATTTTTTTTTGTTTTGTTTAAATGTCTTTGTTTCTGATTGTGAGATATATATGTCATTTCTAAAAGTATGGAACTAATTGAGGAATATGTCCAGCCCTTGTTGAGGTGAACAGGGCAGATAAATAAAAACTCCATCGAACATAAATCTCCTCCACCAACATCAAAGAAACAGGATTCTGCTAAGTGTATTTGTATAATGCAGTAATTTATGCAAAAAGCAGCTTTTGTCAGCAATGCAACAAAGCAGCTTTGATAAATGTCCCCTAATTTATTGTCATGTATCTCAAATCAAAGTAAAACATTTACAGCCTGCATACTGAAGGAACCCAGGCCTGGAATACTCAAAGGCCTTCTTTTTTTCCCCTTCTTGCTCTCTCTCTTTTTTTGAAGTAGGG
>NW_005842198.1:1668876-1673742 GCF_000455745.1 Alligator sinensis
AAAGCTAAGTTGGGCAAAAGGTTAAAAAGGATCTGTTTTGAATGTTAAGTACTTTATACAAATTATGGAAAAATAATAATTGCGCTACTTAGAAGTGACAAAAATCCTCAACAACTTCAGGTTAAAAAATCCTCTTAGCTATTATCCTATGGATGATGCTTTACAAACCAAAATGTAGGCATTAATTGTGTTGTGTATAAAGAAATTGAGTGTATGATGTTAAAAAAAATAAATGAACAAAATGTTAAATATAAATAGTAACTGTATCTGTCCAGCATTTCTTTCTTTCCCCTCAAATTCTTTTCCAGCAGCAAGATGACACTTTCTGCTTATCAGATTCAATATGAAGTATGGGTGAAATATTGTAACTATTTGCAGGTAGCAAAATCTAAGCCTGGAAAGAGGATATGAATGATAGAGGCCAAGTGGGCTAACTCACTTAACATACTTTTCCAGCTTGATCCTGTACTCACTAATGAAAATGGGATAGCCATATTGACCTCAGGCAGGCATCTATTTGGCTCCAGTTTTTCCATGCCTCTTTTCTGTTAGATCCACTGCATTTATTTAAATGCAGAACTTTTTGTACTTTTGTCCTTTTCCCCCCTATCACCATCTGAGCTAAACATGAAGATAGAAATCCCATTGTATAACCACTCTGCTGGCCAGTGTGATGCAGGTGTCTGAAAAATAGGGCTCAAGTGATGCAAAGGATTTTGTGAAATAGGGAAAAGCACTAGAACTAGCATTCACATCTAACATTTTTCATGCACTGGGATACATGTGGATTACACTTCTTTAAACTTTGCTCTTCATGTCTTTTTTCAACAGCTTTTGATTATTTTTCATACAAAGGTAAAGTTTAGGCACTAATGTATTGAAATAATATTGATGTTTCAAAAATCTATCCTGACTTGCCAGTCCAGGCCATCAGTTCCTGAAAGTGTTTTGGTTTGGAGACAGTTTCAGCCTTGGGTGCACTCAGAATTCCTGGGAATGAGGAGGGAACTACTTTGAACTTCTCTGCCAGTTTCCCAAGAAAATGTGACAAACAATAGAACTGACACAGAATGCACTCTCGCCCTGGGAGTTAGTTCAGTGTTTATTACCTTTTAGCTGTTGTCAAGTAAAAGAGAAGTGAAAAAAGCAATGATCTATAGTAAATTTAACAGAGACCAGAGACCATTGTGATGTGGGAACACAGAGTGGGTGTCTTATTCAGAATATATGTCAGAACTATTCAGCTCATACTCATCTTCTGAAAAGAGGGTCATTTGTGCAAAGGAATGGTCACTTAAAACAGCATTGCATATTTTTTTTTAAAAATAGCTAAAAAGTGCTTTGGCAGACAAAGTTTTTTTGGGTAAATCTGAAATCTTTTATTAGACAACTAAAATAGTTGGAAAAATTCTTCTTTGCAAGCTTTCGGGTATAAACATCCTTCTTCAGGCAGATGTTCCCTCTGCTTGGAGAAGGGTGTTTATACCTGAAAGTTGGCAAAGAAAAAAATTTTCCAACTATTTTAGTTGGTCTAATAAAAGATTTCAGATTTATCTAAAGAACTTATCTGCCTACATCCTTAGAACAACATGGCTCCAACCAACACTCCTAAAAAGTGCTTTATAATTCATAGTCTTCATAGAATTATAAAGCAACTACCATGCAAGAGAACAAAATAGTTTTTGTCATTTGGTTTGGAGGTGTGAGAAACCCATGTTTGCAATGGCAGTATGGAACAATGGCTTCCCCGGTAAGTGTTATAATTAGGAATTGTAAAACTTCAGAAGTAGTATTTTTCAGCTGCTTATCTGAATGGAAATATTTTTGAGGCCCTTCTCTTTTCCAACCATCTCCCCAATTACAGGGCTATCATTATAATTTATAGTGTCCTAAAATGTGGGAGGTGAAACAGAAAATCAGGTGGCAATCTGTTTCCCCATTCCACCTAACTACTTGGGATAATGTGTGGGCACAAGAATTTCCTGCCATTTTCTCCTACTATAAGGACAAGGTTGAAATCATAAAACTGTGCAAGGTACTAGGCAATAACTTGCCTTTCTTGTTCTTCATATTAGACCTATTGATAAATCTCATGTTATTTCCTCTTAGAGATCTTCCTAGGTTCCCAAAGTACCATGACCTTTACTCTGTTTGAGTCATTAATATGTTCCCAGTGATTTCACTTACGTTTGTTGAAAAATAATGGTGCTTGGTAAAGGTGGTAGATCTTCTGATACATTTCCTCTGTCTCTGAAACAGTTCTATTCAGGCAGGTTCCTCCCTGTTAGATGCACTGTGGAGTGTAAAAAAGGGGTTTTACAGTCTGAGACATGAGACCCTCATCCCATAATTCAACCCTGAATGTCCTTGACAAAACAGGAAGACAGTTTGCTTATCTGAACATAGCCAAGCCCTGAAAAAGGTTCTAGTTCATTTTAGATGAGGAAACATGAATAGATGTGTGAAGATTGTTCTGCTTCATGTTTATTGAATCCTTGTTTACCATTTGTTGTAACTATCAACACGGCTTTCTGTTAGCGCTAATTGTGAGGATGGCAGTTTTATGGGAGGGATACAAAGAAAAATAGAATGAAACAGATCATTGCATAGAAATCTTTAAATATCTACTGGGTGACAATTTACAGTCCCTTTGGGCTCTATGATCTCAATTTTCAATGATTTTCAATTAAGGACAAATAGCTACATGAAAATTGCATGCGGCATGCTAGCAGGTACATAGATATTTACCACATGTTAGCATGTATGCGCTGTTACATTGGCGGAACTTGAGAGTAACTTTTCTCATCTTGATTTCCTCAGTAGTACAACTTTTTTTTTTAATCCAACAGAGATCTAGCTTATAATAATAAACAAAAATACAACTTCAGTAGTTTAGCATCCTTTGAATGGAGTATAAAGTGTTTTATGACCCATCTGGTCTGGTCTAGACTGAATCCAACCATTAGGCATGTTACTGGAGAAAAAGCTTTGCTTGCCCAGATATCAGCTTGTATCTGTCATTGCAGACCATGCAGAGAAATGATGCACTGCAAATCCAGGCCTGCTGCTTCATAAAATGAGACATGATTGTGAGAGTTAAAAGAAAGAAGTAGTAAAAACTGAGTTTTATTTTCTCTTTACAAAGGTTTTTGCCTGCTGGGAATGGTGTCTGCTGCTTAACAGGACCAATTCCCCTCTTAAAGAAGAACAACTAATCTTTACTATGAGGAAATAAATTGTAAATTCCAATGTATGTTGTAAATGTTGTGCTAACTTCATAATTATAATTTTACACATCACTTTTGAAAGTCACTTTTAGGCTATGAGTTATTTTACAACTGCAAAATATGTTATACTAGTTAAAATATGCTAGCACATTTAATCAGAATTATTATTAAACATTTATCTTTTACATTACAGTAATGTCAGGAGGCCCCAAGGTGGATATGGACCCTTTGTGCTAGGTCCTGTACAGTGAAAGACAGTCCCTAATCTTCCCCACCCCAAACTTACTCTTAAAATAAGGCAAGATTTAGCAAACAGTAGTAAGAAACAACAGGAATTAGAACGGAGTAAAGAGGATGAAGGAGATGGACAGAAACAGAAGAAAGAATGCACCTTTATATTATCTGTGTGAATACCTTTGGGTCCATATAAAAAAAACAAAACAATGATATATTATATAATAAAATTATATATAATAAACACATAAGATAGCTAGCTAGCTAGCTAGATACATAAATATACTGCATCTAAAATCTTGCAGCCGACACATATTCTAATGGCTAAGCCATCTTTGTGCCATGGGGCAATTTGCAGTAATCCTTGGGGTAACTGAAAGCTTCTCTGTACAGAAGTAGCAATGCCCCCAGGATAGGACTTCCTGAGCACGCCCCACCCACCCAGCCCCATTTATTTCCTCCTAACCTGAAAATATGTTGGTGAAGACACTCCATGGCCTCCTTCTGCAGCCTTGCTTGAGATCTCAGTCTCTGGTATAGCACACTTTAGAGCATTATAAAATATAATAATAAGGAAGAAACAAACTAGTTTATTAATTGGTTATCATGATGAAAATATTGGTGTATAGATTTTATCTCCTTCACACAGTGAGTCCTACTTAGGAACAATGCAGGAATTTTGTTTTGCTTTACAGGAGCTCTAAGGTTCCTATATGGAATGGCTCTCGTGCTAAAAATAAAAAAAGGCTTGACGAAGGGTGACTGTGCTTGAAAGCTTGCTAAGAACTTTTTTCCAACTACTCAGTTGGTCTAATAAAAGATATCACATCTACCCAAAGAACCTTGCCTATGTCCTTAGACCAACATGGTTACAACCAAAAATCCAGCAAAAATTTAAAAAAGGATCCCAACATGGTTTTCATGAGAATAGGGCTATTAATCCTGCTTCTGCCTCAATGTTGTAGAAAGATGAACCTGCCTGGAAAAAAATTAGATACAGGTCTCCAGTCATCACAGGATGAACTCTGGGCCGAGGCTGGAGACAGCAGGGGAATGTCTCCAGGGCTGTCTCCAGCCTCCTGCTCATTCTCTGGAACTACTGGGGAGAATGAATGGGGGTGGGGGGAATGAATGGGGCATTGGGGAAGGTCCCCTCCCCCCTCCTCCAGCCCCGCAACCCACTGCTTACCTAGCAAAAGCCAGGTCCAGTTCCTTGCAGCTTGCAGGGCTTCCTGCCCAGCTCAGGCGGGCAGCGTGCTTCAGGACTGCGGAAAGGGCCAATCACAGAGATGCTCTGGCATTCTGCCAGAGTGTCTCTGGAGGACTGAGCCTCCAGTTGCCTCAGGGCATGGTCTGGGATCATGCCCTGACCTCCCCCCCCCCCCCCCCCCGTGTCTTGTTTTCT
>NW_005842198.1:1673762-1696262 GCF_000455745.1 Alligator sinensis
CCCCCCGATTTTTGTTTGACCCCATGATATCCAGGGGTCTAATTTTGCTCCCCTCTGCAACTTTGCAGCGGGGGAACATTTTTTTGTTCCTGCACATGCCTCTTGCAGCGTCTCAAAGGGATTTGAGACGCTGCAAGAGGCACGTGTGGGCTTCTCTGGACATGCCCTTAATATCTTATTCAGAAGATAAATTAATCACTCTTTAAAATAAAATGTCAGAAAAGCATAAATAACCCTAACATTAAAAACAAGTTAGCATGCTCATTATATGAAAGGCTATTTGGGAAGGAATTGTTTTACATTGCAAGCCACCAAAAGAGCCACCAAAAGGTAAATATTAGAACCCAGAAATAATGTAGTTCTCAGCCTAAATATTTATATTTTTGAATGGATTTGCCATGCTTTGATAAACATCTGAAATTTGGGTTTAACTGGCAATAATATTTGTGAAAAGGAAATTCAAAAGTCATTTGTGAAGGTTGAATTTGAAATGATCACATTTCATAATTGCTGCAGAAGTGGTCATTCAATCATCTAGCACAAAGTCCCTTGTGTGGCCAGTCACAAACAAAGTATATATTACATTTCAAATATCAGTAATCAATCTAATGAACTGAAAGACTATAAATAGCATGTATGAATCACAGGATTCATAAGGAAAAGTTATCTAGTTATTGACACTGTATGAGCAAAAAGAGATCACATATATCAAGAAAATGATTCATTGGGATTTTGTCTTTTTTTAAATAAATAAAAACAGATTAAATTTGTAAAAGTTATTTTGACCACTGATCTTTTAAGGGGGCATTAATTAAAATGGAAAGCATCTGCACAGTGGTCTGACAGGAAGGTCGCACCACTTTCCTGCTTAGTTCAGTCTATTTAGTTGAACTGTGCATGACAGGCCACAAACTTCTGTTGAAGTCACTACTTATGCAGTTTTACCTAAAAGGAACTTGTGTGTGTAAATTAGAATTAGATCTATATTTGTCTTTTGGAGATCAATTTTAAATTTACTAAATGCGTTATTGTAAGTGGTCCTGCTAGGTACATTACTCCTGGTGTATCATAGGTACCAACATTGAACTGCTGAGGAGAAAATACCCTAAAGGATAGGATCACTGATTCATAGCTCTCAACTGGAATTTGGGGAAGGGCAAGGGTGGAACTTGCTGGTTTTATTTGAAGACTGGCTAGTATTTGTTTGGCTTGTAGACAAGAGGTCATGCTATCTTGGTTCAAAGGGACTCAGAACTCCAAGCAAACTTCAGAGGTCATGAGCATGTGCAAATACAAACTACTAGTGTGGCTGCTGAAGCCAGGCAAACTCCAATTGTTAAAGTTCACACAACATAAATAACTTCTATAACCTCAGCTTCATTATTCAGTCTTTATGGTAGCAGCGGTAACTGGCAGTGAAAGTGGGATGGGGTGATTTTCGAAAGTAAGATGAGGAATGTTCTTCTTATGAGAGAGTTGAGAGGTACAGGGTGACCTGTCACCTGATTTATCAGCATCTTGCAATTTAGTTGAATGCCTCATGGTTTCTCATCATACATTGTGTAATGTTAGATACTAAGCTCGTGCTTGACTGCTCTGTGGAGGCCAATTAAATGGGATGTAGTATAATTTTACATTGTACTGAACTCCTTGCCCCCCTCAATCTAGTGTTATGAAAAGCAGAGAAAAGGTAGGGCTAAAAATATGATGGCTTGTGGGGGTTTTGTTATTACTGAAGTGCTAGACAAAGCAAACAGATATACACAAAGCCTTCTCGGCATATTGGAAGATGTTATAGGCTATCTATTCAAAATGGAACATGCCTGTCCTGCCCAAAAGTCCTTGTTAATTTCCTCTTGGAATTCTGTATAGAACATACATATAGAGGTTACCATTGTTTTTCTCAGGAAAGCCTGTGCTATGGTACTAAGATGGGGAAAGAAGCCACATTGGTGTTCCCATAATTTAACAGAGTAACTGGAATTAAGAAAGAATGAAAAACAAGCTGTACAAAAGAACCAGGCTCTGGAACAGCTTAATAGAAAAAAGTACATTCTGATTGACTAGCTGAAAGCCTGCTGGGAATGTGCAGAGATAGAAGCCTCAACTAATATCTAGGCAGGCTAAAGGAACCCAGAGATGGCTGCTGAAATTAAGCAGGTAGGCTAATAATCTTAGAAAAAAAGAATTGTTACACTCATGTTCAGCAGAGCTCATTAGAAGGTGTTTAATTTTAATCATGCATAATAATATTAGTGGCTCTATGCACATGCTTTGCTGAACAGGGGGCCAAAGTGTTGAAGGAGGCCTAAGCTTCTATATAGCAGAAGTTTCCTGTTTTGTTTATGTGTCATTTGATTTTTCTCTTGGTACACTAAGACGCTGCTTCCATTCCTGAAGAGAGCTTCTGATCTTTAGAACTCTTTTTATCACCCGTGAAGAAACACAAGCCTGTCATTTTTTCCCATCTTAAGTAAACGCAGGCGGAAGCCTTACCTTTAAATCTTACTTGGGTCTTGAGTTAAAGAATGGTGACGTGATCTCATTCTATATGAATCTTAAAATTCTGATGGTAAAAGGAGCACCCTGCCCAAAGAGCAAAACACTGTTAGTATGGAAAATGCAATACACTTGCACAAAATCATAGGGAGACACGGTTCTTTGGGTAAATGTGGTATCTTTTATTAGACCAACTAAATAGTTGGAAAAATTGTTCTTTGCAAGTTTTTGGGTACAAAAACCCTTCTTCAGGCAGAAGGAGAGTCTACAGTTGTATTGTGCTCTCCTGGATGGGATAGAAGCCAGTATACCAAAATCATAGAACTCTTTCTTTTTAGTAGTCCAAATCAAATAGCCATCAGCTGTGCCATATTGCCACAGAACTAGAAGGGTTTTCCTGGTAAGACTAATAGTCTATTCTCATCTGTTCCCAACTCTTGGTATTCCTGGAGAAAAGAGCAGAGTTGAAAGCAAAATGTAGATTTTGTTTTACTTTTATCATTATTATTTATTATTTGTTTAGTGCTCATAATGTGCTGAGGACTGTTAAATTAACAGCTACTCCAAAAAAGTAATTGCATTCAAACAATCATTCCATTCTGCATCTGCCTTCCTGCCTTGAATTTATTTAATGCTAATGTCACTTCCCAACCTCCCAAACAATTCAGTGGTCTTTAGACCTAGATACTGGGTGCAATGCTGAAATGTGGGAATACATGTTAGATTTAGTGAGAGCTGTGAACACTCAGTTGCACACAGAATCAGAGGGCATAATTGTTACAGCTTCATTTCTCTGGTGTGTATGTCAGTGGGGCAGCAATGTGGATACATTTTCCAGTCTTCCTGAGAAACAGTTTAAAAATGTGACCAATAAAGAAGGTCTCAGTACTGTGACTGCAGAGCATTTCAGGAACCAGGTGAGGTCTAGCAGGAAAGCTTAATTTATCACTGGGAAAGAGGCTTGTAGGTGAAGAGATGGGTGACAGCCGGTCTGTCTACAGTTAGAAATGCTATCAAGGAGGACAGGACTGAAAAATGGTGGTTTCTCTACAATCATCCTGTTCTGTACCTGAGGAAATCTTTTCCTGTTGCCTTTATTTTGTAGGGGAGCTTTTCCTATTACTTTTGGGTTCCAGGAGACCTTTTCCAATTTTAGCTTTGCACTCTTCTTACAAGATAACTTTCCCCCTCATGTTTGGGAATTTGGCTGCAGGGATACTTCTTTCTTTTTGTGATCAGCTGCTGAACAAACCCTGGGTTGCTGGCATCTGAACTAAAACCTGTGCATATGTGTACAAGTTCCTTGTTCCAGCTGCCACTGCTCTGGCCAGCTCATTGCAGTCAGGCCTATTTAACATAAGGTTAGTTCTTTGTGTTGACTAAAGTTTGTGATGAAATTTTATCCCAATACTCTTAAAGCAGAGACAGCTGTGAGTAGCTGTTAAATAGACACAAACAAGAGCTCAATCCAAAATATGCATGTTCAACATAGTGCTTGAGATATAAGTTGTGCTACAAGACCACAAAAATTGAAGAAACCAAAACATATTAATTATTTGAAATGGAAACATTCTCTTTTAAAATTCAAGCACCCTTTTTATATGTCTTGTTTAAATGCCACATTGATTTTTAAGTCTTTGAAATGCCTTTATCTCAGCACACTTATTTTGTATGGGTTACATTCTGACACATGGTTTTGGTTTATTATGTAATGCTTCAATAAGTAAATGCAAATTACCAATAATGACCTTTTTAATTTGAAACATGACTTTACCAAAATTAAACTTTTCAAACAAATATATATAGAGAGAGTTTTTAAAAGTTTGTCTTATTTCACAAATTAGTTTCAGTATTTGATACAGATAACAAAAATTTCAAAGAAGTTCACATTTAATATAACTAGGACAAATAAAAAAATAACCTAAACCCCTGGAATGTGTCATTAAAAACACATGGATTTTAAATTCTTCTTCTCATACAGAAAATTGCATTAACAGATTTTGACCTCAAGACTAAGCCAAGTTACATGTGTTAAAGGCCCAGCATCTCTGTACTGATCCACAGGATTGTTTCTGCATACTGACTAAATAAGTGCAGCATATTGATGTAATAGTATCTTGCATATGTCTCATATTAATGCTATTTTCCTAATAGTAATAGCATTAAAAGCCTGCCTACTTTACTATTCAGTTACCCTGTTTAGGATAATTTGCCCAGAAAGACTATCCTTGAGCATGTGAACCATGCATACCATTTTATAAAATGCAACAAATATATATATTGGTGGTTGTTGTGGGAGATATATGTACTTTTATATATATATATATATATATATATATATATAAACCAAAGGGATTCATATATATATGAATCAAAGGGAGCTGATATTTTCATTGTAATTCTAGGTTTTCAAGTATTTTCTTTACAAAAAAAATGCTGTCTTCCTTGAATAATTTATTAGCAGGATTTTTGTTGTATTTTCCACATGGAATTCATGAAGAAAAATAATATTTTTGTAGGAAGAATGTGCACGAGTGAAAATTCTCACATGGAAAACAAATGAGCATCGGGAAACACTCCTCTTCGCTAATGGCTACTTGGGCTGTCGCCAGAATTCATACAGATCCTTAAAATCAAGTAAATTATGCCTGTAGTGATGGTTCCCTTTTGCTAAAGTCCCACAACAAACACCAAATGGTGAAGCAGAATAGAACTGCCAAATTTCATTTGTCACTTCCTGATTCCTTTCAATTAAACTATATTAATTTTGAACAGAAGGTTCATTGCATATTTTATTGTACTGAAGGTAGAATTCAGATACATCCACCTCTCTAGTTATTTATATTTTGTAAATGTTCAGCTATTCAGCCACTTTCTATCTATTTGTTGAGCATACAACAGGCCCAGTTCTGTATTTGGGGATCTCAGTGGGAGCTTCATCTGCTCTTTTGAGAATAGAATTTTGTCTGTTTCCCTTTCTCTTTACTCAGATTCAAAATCCAAGAAGTATGGCAAGGAGTGGAAGCAATCATAAATACATGTTATTTAAATACACTAGTAAAGGTAAATAAAATTTGAATCAGATCTTTCAAAAGAGAGATGTATTAGGTTTTCTTTCTATCCATTTGAAGAGGATGCTAGACTGTTCTTTAAGTGACATACTGGACTCACAGGTTAAGAAACCTGCCACTCATTGTGTTACTGATTAAATAACTGGTGAATTATGTGCTAGAAAATTAGGATGGATTACATGAATATCTGTTAAGACTATGATAAATATTTATAAACAATCTCCCTTGCAGAACATGTCTCTGTCATTCATTTCAGTGCAATGAAAAACCTGGAACAATGGAACTAATGACTACATTGTTCCGAAGTTAAATAGTATATCTAATAAGGAAAATAGTGAAATGAGCCAAATACTTTATGAACATAACAGTGAAGCAATTAAAATTAATGTGATTTTCCAGATCAAAACTTCTGCCTGTTAATTGCTATATGGCACCTATCCTAGTCATATGAGTTTCCCTTGCAGCTGTTTTTATTTCATGATACATTTTGAAATCCCCAGAGCCTAGTCCTGGGATCTGACATAAAGACAGTAAGTCTAAAAACCAGGATAGTTATCGAGTGTTTATAATTTGTATAGATGTACTCTAACGACAGGCCTTTGAGAACAATCATTATTTCTTGCCATTTGCATTTTGTTTGTAATATGTTTCCAATGAAGATAATTTATTGGTGCATACTTCTTATACTAAAATATGTGGTTTTGTTGCCATATGTAGGAAGACTCCAAAAGGCAACATACTGGGAACAGTATGGTGTCCCATGCTTCTCTGGTAGTTATGGTTAAAGTCTATTGTTACTGCATGCATTTTACTAATAGCTGAAGTGTGGTTCTAGTTGTGTATGCTGTCAATAATAGTCAAATTCTCGCAGGAGATTGGTTTCCCTGACTATTCCTTCATTTTTTACCTGCCGGTTTTTTCTACCATAACCATGGAACATTGTTTACCTCAGATTAAGCACGTACATTATCTTCTGGCAAAACAGAGTCACTCAGCCAATGGGAGCACAGAGGTGATGTACAAATTCATCATCCTGACTTTCTCATTTATGCATGGTCCTGCTTTTTATTTGGCTGGGAGAGTTTGAGAACTACAATGATTGCATAGTTTGGCAATTACTCTGTACTTTGGCTGGCTGATGGCAGGGATCTGCATGACTAAATACACCAAGAATTGACCCTTGCTCTCTATTGTTACTTTTATTTGTATTACAGTTACAGCCAAAGGTTCTGGTCAGGTCGTAGGGTACAAGATACTATATAAATACATAAGAAACCATGGACCTTGGTGTGAAGAACTTACAGGCTAAAAACTGCAAACACTTAAGTTTGCTTTTAGCACACAGGTAGTTCCACTGAAAACAGTGAGGGTCTCCAGAGGGCTCTGTGGTCTGCCCAGGAATATTTCTTTGAAGATTCAGAAATTCTGTTACAGCCTCAGAACTTCTGCCTGGTGTTAGGCCATCTGTACACTATAGGAATGGATGGGAGGAGGGTTTATCTTGTCTTCGTTCTCATCCACCATTTCTACCAGTTTGCTCTTGTAGCAGCTTGAGAACATTTGTCTTCTTCTGAGTGGAGCCCAGATTCACAGTTTATTTCAGGGGTGGGCAATTATTTCAGGTGGAGGGCCGCTTACTGAGTTTTGGCAAGGCATTGAGGGCTGCATGACAGGCAGCCAGGGGCAGATAAATATTAATTTTCTAAATTTTTTAGGGGCCCTGTGGGCCAGATAGAATGGCCTGGTGGGCCACATCCAGCCCGCAGGCCGCATTTTGCCCACCCCTGGTTTATTTAGTCAGCATATAGTTACCAATCACAACAGTGCCAGTGTCTAGCCACACCTCCCACCACTTGAGAAAAGCTGGGCAGACCCAGCCTGGGTCCCATGCTGGTGGGAGAGGGGAGGCAGAGGGGATTAATCCTCCTCACCCACTTTGCTGTCCAGGCTGGTGTCTGGCCACACTGCCCACTGCTCAGGGACAAACCTGGCAAGGACTGCTTCCCCCTTCCCCCTCCAGGCACACCCCAGCTGGGAATCCTGCAGGTCAGGGTCGGGGTTTAAACCCCTTCCCAATCATACTGAGCAGCCTGCCAGGACCTGGCCATGGCCCCCTCTCAGCTCAGCTTCCCTCCGGCCTTGTGGCCACTGCTGAAGGGAAGGGAGGGCTCATTCTAGCACCCACTGGCTTCTAGCCTGAGCCACTGCAGTCATGTGGCTGCATTTCTGGAATCAAAGGTGAATGTCTATTCACTTGTTTCTTGGTTCAATCTACACAGGTTAAACTAACTTGCAAAGTGTGAATCAATTCAGGCTCGGGCTTTTTGAATATTTGTACTTACCCTTTAAGTTAACCTTGAATGGATGTGGTATCAGGCTAAAATGCTTTAGGTTAGAGCACTTTAGGCTAGAGCTCTTTATTGAAAATCTGTACCACATGCCAGCCTAAGTCAAAGTAGGTCACAATCCCCCAGCATCCCAGGGGCAACCTAATCTCCTCCAGGTGAACACTGGCCCAGTACCACCCCAGGCTGTCAGAAAGGAGACAGAAAAGGCTCCTTCTCCTTTTTGCACAGCTGGGCCCCCTTGCCGTGTGGACCTGGCCTGCCCCCAAAACCCAATCCAGCAACCTTGGGGGGGCGGGCACATGGCACAGGGGCTCCCTTCCCCCACCCCCAGTTTCTGGCATGGCCAAAAACAAGACCAGGCAGTCTCATGCTGCAGGTGCTGCCTACAGCTGTCAAGTGGCTGGAGGACAGGGCCCTGCCCCACAGATCTTCCCCACCCCCCAGGACCCAACCTATTTATCTGAGGGGCCTGCATGGAAAGGGGGCTCCCTCCCCAACAACTGCCCAAAGCTCTTGACAGCTGCAGCCAACAGCTGCAGCACAAAACTGTCCAGCTGAACTTTTGGCCTTGCCAGGAACTGGGGTTGAGGGAAGGGAGTCCCCCTACCACATGGACCCAGCCTGGCCCTCCCCAAGATCCAACCCAGCAATTGGGACAGGGAGGGCATGTGCCATTGGGGGCTCTCTCTCCTTCCTTTCACCACCCAGCTGCTGCTGCCAGCTGGTGGGGTCGGGGTGGGGGGAATGATTGGAAGTTGGGGATGCTGGCAGCCTCCTGGTAGATGTGTAGAAGCACCCCCAATCTGCTGGGCTTAGCCAGTGTTGGCAGGCTCCAAGCCCTCTCCCCCCACACTCAACAGTGAACATCTGTTCAGTTTGCTCCTGCTGTAACTTATAGTTCTTTAAGTAAAACATGAGTGCTTCCACCAAGGGCTTTTTGAACATCTGTAATTAGCCTATATTTATTAAAATAGTTCTATGGGGTGGAATGGGAGATGATGTGACTTTGTTTTATGATGTTAGGGAGGACAATTAAAAATGTTGTGAGCAAAGTCTCTGTGCTTTTCTTTTTAACAGCCCTGGATTATTGTTTGTTCTTTAAAAATGACTTGTGCATTCCTGTAGGGGTGTAGAAGTGTATGTTTACATATTAATTAAGTATCCACAAAGCTGTCTGAAGCTCACCGGATAGCTTTGATTTTTCTAGACACCTTGATAGTGTCCACTTCTTCTTCCTTCCCTTATATTCAATACTTTTTAATGCTATTGAATAGATGTTGAATGTTATCTTTGAATGTAGGGGCTCTTTATCTAGAAAACGCCTTTTCTAATGTGAAATGAAATCATGAAGATTTTGAATATGGCATATTTAGCAGCTTTTCAATTCTGTGAGGTGCTTTAATTCCCTGGGTCAGGGAATCTCTTTCCTTTCCTGACTGTTCTCTCTGATCCCAAGAGCTATCAAATGTCCAAAATTCATTTTTTTATTTCACAGTCAGTGACAATGAGAGATGAATAAAACTTGAACCTTAGACCTCAGCAAAACAATAATTATGCATCAACAGAGTAACTAGCACAACCTGATTTTCTGTTGTGTATCAAAATGTTTATTATACGTTTTTAGCCTTTCCCATTGGTTAGATTTGATCTTGTAATAATTCTGGAACAGAAATAGCTCTAGTTGCTCCCATATCTTTAAAAAAATGATCATCTGGCTCCTGCAGCCCTGGACAAAATGATTATATATGAAACCTTCAATATAAAGCTTCAGTCATTTTTGTGCTTGACCAATTTCTGTGGTTTCTGGAAACCACTTCTCAACTATAACCCCAAAACACCCTCATTACAGTTCACAAACTTGGGTTCAGTTATAATTATCTTCCAACATGAATTAGGCAAAGTAGATGTGGATTAGACATCTTTTGAATTTAGAGAGCTGAAGGACTCAGTGGAGGGTGTTGGTCATAATGAGCAGTGATGTGAGAATGGCCACTGACAGGTCAGCATGTAGTGTACTAAGGTTGAAGTGCACTTTGGGTGACATTGGCTGCCTATACATGTGCTTGTTCACATTCTAATTGGAACGCTCCTGCATCACATCACTGTCCCGTGTATTAAGCCCCTGCACATTTTTAAATGGCTGCAGGGGTGCTTTATCTAATCCTCATTGAGTGAACTTTAGATAAAGCATCCCATGGCCATTTTAAAACACGCAGGAGCTTAATAAACATAATGGTGAGCCATTTTAATTAGAGCGTTTGCCTGGGAACCACTCTAATTAAAACATGTCCCCCAACCCCAAAGTATGTGTATAGGCAGCCATTAACTCCAGAAAAATAGCATTGCCAGCTCTTGGAACTTTATCATGAATCTTGAATGTTTAATATTTTTTCTCTTAAATTTGCAGCTCCTGAAGGCATTTGATTATGTAAGAATCTGATTTCTCATTTACAAATAAAACTATCCTACAGAGAAATGCTTGACAGAATACCCCCACAAAAAAACCTCAGTGACAAAAGACAAATAAAGAGGCCTAATATTGCCATTCTTTCAAGTGTGAGGGCCTAATTCATGATTTTTGAAGACTTGTTAAAAATCAGAAAGGTCAGTATAAGTTCTATATACTCATTACGTCCTATTTTTTTCTTTTCTTTCCTTGCTTGTCCCATTGTTGCAGATCCTGGCTCTCCACTGGCTTCAGGCATATGCATCTTCTTCTTCCAACTCCTGCCTCATGTCTCTCTGCACTATATCTCTCCATCTCATCTTTGGTTTTCCTCTTCCCCTTCTCCTGGGTAGTGCCATTCTGGTAACTTTTTCCCTACGTATTCTTTCAGACACCTTTGAACATGCCCATACAATGCCAGTCTTCTCTCTTGTACTTTCTTAGATACCTTCACTACATTCACCAATCCACTGATGTAAGTATTCCTAACTCATTAAGCCCTATTTAAATTTCTGAAAACTTCACATCACTGTTTATAAATGATGAATAGGCATTGAGCCTATATGAAGAGGAGGGGAGACTTTTATGCCTTATGGTCATAGACTTCATTCATTTCAAAGGAGCTACACCTACAAACCCTGACATCATAAACAGGCCACTACAAGAAAAATCATTCACCTCCTGGACTTGTCAACTATTTTACAGGTGCTGCAATTCTGCAGAATGTTGCTAGTTGGCTGACCAGTGTCTCGGACGGCCGGAGCCGACTCGAGGGGATTTTAGAAATTACTCGTCCGCTGGGCGGGCTGGAGAATGGAGAGGCAGACAAAGCTTAATGGTTGCAAAAACTTTACTTACGCCACTTGTAGCCGCGATGCAGATGGTCCGGTCATTTGAACAACTATGTGAGTTGTTCCAGCTGGCAAGGCTCAGGCCAGCTAATCTGTCCACAAATTAAGCCGGCGGGGAAAGGGTACGTCGAGGATTGCGCTCGGCGACGGGGAGAAGAATCGATAGGTGATCAGTCTATCGATCAGCTCAGCCGCAAGTCAGATCTCTTTAGAGGCACTCTGCAGCGTGCTCAAAGTTCTCCGACTTGGGTGGAAGTCACACGAAATTTTAAACGGCTAGCAAGCCAATTACTAGCCGCCACGTAGGAATAATTTAGAACTGGCCAATAGTGGGACACAAATTTGCATTCAAATGGCGGGAACTCTCTTGCACCAAGGTTTTTCTGTTGCAACAAAAACCTTTGCTGTGCAAGAGGCTCTCATGTGGCGGGAAAATTCCATCATGCCGAGGCACCAAAATCATTGGGTTGTGACAACCAGAAGTAGGATTTGTACTGAAGATTTCTTACTCCCATTAGAAGAAGCCAATGCTACTCTTGCTGTATCTTTCAGGATTACTCTCCGTGATGATGATAAATCAGTGGTGGTAAAAATGGATTTCAGGAGCATGGATTCAGCCTCTGTCTGCTTTCATCCAGAAATAGGTAGGGAGAGAGGTAAAGAGGTTCAATGTCTATGGACAAATGGAGAAGGCTAGCAGAATCAAGGGAATGTCCCAGGATTAGGAACTGGAAAAGAGATAGAAGTAGAGGAGGGCCGGAGGAGTAGCTGAGCAGGGGACTGCATCTGAAGAGGAAGGTAGACAGGGGCAGTGCCTGCCAAAATCAGAAAGATCACAGAGTTGTACCTGTTAGAGTGACAAAGGTGGCTGCAGTAGCTAGACCATAGAGGAAGCAACATAGAGATCAATAGGGAAGAAATGGTGTTGGTAATGCTCCCATCACCACTGCCAGCTACCAGATTTTTCAACCTGTAATGTTGGAGGCACTGTTGCCAACAACTGGGCTTGAGCAAGTTTGAAGAACAGCTGGGCTGCATGTACTCATAATCAGACTCTCAGTTTGATATTTAGAATCAAACTGATGTTTGTTTAAATGGAGGAAAAGCAGTAATAGCTTCTGGGGTCTGGCCATAGCAATGCATTGCTACAAAACCGCAAACACTAAGAACTACACTTTGGTTAAAGAAAGTGAAATTGTCACTGGGGACAAGGGAAAATTTATTGAGTCTCATAGTCAATTTGAAATGGCTTTTATTTTGAAGAATGCTGAAACATAGCTAAAATTTAGTGTGTGTATATATATATATAATATAATAATTTGCAATCTGCCCATTCAGAAAAAAAGTTAAAATCAACCATATAGAAAAGCAACTGGAAGAGTCACATAGGGAGAGAATCTCCCTATGCCTGAAGAAGGATCTTTGTGCCCAAAAGCTTGCAAAGAACAATTTTTCCAACTATTTAGTTGGTCTAATAAAATACATCACATTTTCCCAAAGAACCTTGTTTGCCAGTGAACTATATTCATTCCCCCACCAGGATCTGGGGGAACGTTTGTTCACCAGAGCGCCCCAAGGGATGACGAGGTCGAATGGTCACAAACTACTTCAAGATCGTTTCAGGCTGGACATAAGGAAGAACTTCTTTACTGTCCGAGCCCCCAAGGTCTGGAACAGCCTGCCGCCGGAGGTGGTTCAAGCGCCTTCATTGAACACCTTCAAGATGAGACTGGATGCTTATCTTGCTGGGATCCTATGACCCCAGCTGACTTCCTGCCCTTTGGGTGGGGGGCTGGACTCGATGATCTTCCGAGGTCCCTTCCAGCCCTACTGTCTATGAAATCTATGAAATATGTACATTTATGTTTCTTTGTTCTCCTTCTCTCTCTCTGCAATGGCTTGTGAGAGAACTTTTCATAATTTCCAATAACCTTTATCAAGGTCAGCCTTACTGGGTCATCAAAACCCCCCACTTTGTTATATGATGATTAGATACCATGGGTACCATCATGATCTATCTACAGTACTCTAAGCAGTAGCAGTTTACCCACATGTTCAAAAATGGCCAATTACTCATATTGGTAAAAGTAAGATTTTTAAAACTGACTTTTGGTTCAGCTGGCATAAAGTCAAGGTATCTGTGCAATGTAGACATAGGTAGGCACACAGGCTCAAGTCAAGCCAAAGGTCTGACTGAACCTTGAAATCCATTGGTTCAGCATGGCTAAGGCGTACTAGTTTCTATAGCCAGTGACACATAAGGGAGTGACATGATTAACATAATAAATGGTTAGCTTCCTTAGACTCTACAGGGTGAATGAAAGGGTCCTTACTTAGGGTTGAGTCAAGAAGGGCCAGCCTTTGGCAAGCACATGGAGCAAGATTTAAACCCATAGAAAGACAGTTCTATACTAGGCAATTCCCTTGCCAAATATAATTCACAAGCTGTACAAAGAGCTGTACAAAGACAGTTTCCCCACATCACATCTTTCCTTTCTTCAAAGAGTTTGGCACCAAGGGAATTTCTTACACTTCTGGATTTCAGACTTCATGCATTCATTCAGGAGAACAGTTGTGCTCCCGTTTTTCAAATTAATATATAGTTTCATGAAAACAGCGAGCGGAATTCCTATTTACATTGCATGAAATCCAGAGGAGCAGAATGTTGGGCTACCCTTTATGACCTTTTAACCTGTATGACCATATACTTCAGACTATTTGGGTAGCCAAACATAAACAAGCCCTCTAGAGAAAGAATCCCCTTTGTATCTACTGAGAAGAGATGAGTTGGACTTCCTTACTCATCCCTCTTAATTCAATTACATACCAACAAACCTTGCTGTAGCGATCAAGGGAAATTTTTTCTCTTCATTTTCTCTGTTTTGTATAGGCATTTGCTTTACATTTATCAGTGGCCTTTTCTACTCCCTGGCAGAACTATAAGTCCTTTCACTGGGGATCTCACTCAGTACTTTTCAGCTGTGTCCCACATTCCCTTCATGCGATGAGGTTTTACCTGTACATTAAACACATCCACAGAGAAATGAGGTGTGATTTGATCTCATGTGCTACTATTATATCTGTTACAGCCCCGTAAAGCTCCCTGGGCTGGCTACTGAAGAGGCAGGTGTTTGGGTCCCAACATGCTAGATCCACGTGCTTTAAAACTTTCTGAATTTAAACAAGCTCCAGTCATGTTTCTCTCCTTGGGTTCTCTGGCAGCCTCCCTAGGGACAGGCTCTCTTTCTTCTCCCCTTTGTGGTAACAGGACCCCAGCATCCAGCTGGCCTTGGCCCTAGGACTATTGCTTATCTCCCTCCTTCTCACCCCACCCCATAGAACCCTGTAGGCACCCTAACATCCCATCTGCTCTTCCGGAATAGGTGACAGTGAAAGCAAAGGCACACAGGCACAGGTTTTTTAACACAGGTTAAAAAATTAATTGCCTATTACTTCAGATAGCATTAGAAATTCCCAGACCCACACAATATAACAAAATACATACATATCTTTCCTGAAGAAGGGTGGGTGTGCCCAAAAGCTTGCCAAAAACCTTTTCCCAACTACTCAGTTCGTTTAATAAAAGATATCACATCTATTCAAAGAACTTTGCCTTCCTATGTCCTTAAACCAACACAGCTACAACCAAAACCCCACCTACATACCTTTCCCACTTTTGAGTATTTCCACTCATTTTTGAACATTCTTGGGCATTACCAGCATATCATAACTTTGCATCATATGAATTGTTCTACTGGAGCTTATATTATAGATTTAAAAACCTGCTTTGCCCTGAGCAAAGTTGTGTAGTTGTCCAAGGATTCTCCATTTGAATGGGCCACCAAAAAATTACAATGACCACTCCCCCATTGTCAGAACTGTACCAGGTACAGGGATGTCTCCTGCAACTTTCTGTAGTTGAAAAAAGGGAAAAAATTGCCACACTGGTTAAAAAAATAATTAAAAAAAAAAGTATTGCAGTCAGACACAGAGAGAGTCCCAGGGTACAGATAATTTGTGAACTGGACAGAAACAGAAATTGTCACAACATGATGTTTAATGCAATACTGGTAGGTACATTTGATGGTAAGGGTGAAGTAACAGATAGAATAGAATAAAGTGAAATAGAATAGGGCAGCTTGGGATACCAGCTGCAGGCCATCAATTCCTTCCCCCTCCTTAGTTGGGGAGCTGAGGGTGTTAGGAGAATGGGTGTTTAACAGAACAATTTGTTGCAATGTGGGTTATCTGTATGGTTGCATAGTTCATAGGAATATGAAAACTTTGGGGTCTTATCTGAATAATATTCTCTAGTGTCTTTGGTTGCTTCACTACCCTGATGTGTAGTGGCTCCCTACATGTTTTTATCTCTATTTTTATAATGATCTTTGTAATACTGAAGCTGGTTTACTGCTCTACATGGCATTTTGCTGCTTCACTCTGCTTATCTACATGCTTATATTTGTTACCGTGATGCTTCTTTCCTGGCTCAATGGAATATTGACATATAGTCAGTGAAATACTGATATTTTAAATATTGAAATAGTCAATGAAATATTCATCAATAAAACTGCTGAAAATCAGGTAGAAATATTTTCACATGAACTTCTATGAAACAAATAGCCTTGTTTCCCAAAACTCTAGTAATAACAAGTATTTAAGGATATTTTTCCTTGGATAGAGGGTTTTTAAAAATAATTTGCTAATGCATATGTGGTAAGCACTTTTAATTTGGGAACAGTGCATCCATCTTTCTATGATCAAAAACAACTTTAAAGGGGGAAAAAAATCTTTTTTTTCCAGGGTTCTGAATCTAACAGCATCACAAATTATCACTAGGAAAACATTTCAAAGGTCTAAACTTGCACTTGTGGAAAAAGGAACACAGATAGAGGAAACAGATAAATACCCGTTGTATTAGTAGGCTTTGTTTTCTGAAATGATATATTGTTCTGGAGAAGCGGTTAGCAAACAAATTATTGTCTTTGTCCAACATAGCAGGTCTTTGGTTCTACAGAACAGATGGTGAGGTGAGGCAGATTAAAAGTTAACTCACAATAGGTCTGTATCACAGGAAAAGTGCCCTAAGTTTATCTATTGTTAAATAATATAATTTATCGTCTTCGAGGGTTAAGGAGCAATTTCTGTTTCTTTCCTACTTTTTGAACAAAGATTTATAACATAGATAATCCCCAATTTTAGATATTTGCTGCAGGTTATATTTGAAGGAATTTCCCAAAAGACTGATAACCTTTTTTTTTCTTTAAACACAGTCAAACCAGTGAACTAATATGACGCCTGCTTCAAATAACTGTGTTTGCTGTCTCTGTGCATGATAAGTTTTCATTTAGTCTATGATCAGCTGACAGTATGCAAGTTTGCAGATACCAGTAATTGAATACAGATAACCTTGATTGTTGACCTATGCAGAGCCATGACTGTCTAGTTTCCATTGTTTCTGTTTTTGCTAGTTGACACAAAACTGATGTGGGCTGAATTTATATATTAGCCATCCATTATAGTGGGACTTGCTTATCATTATGGATGTATAGTGTGAGAAGTTTCTATTTATTTTCCTCATTGAGGTGGCAAAAATGAACCCATCTGAAGCTTTTCAATATTAGAGTTAACCCACAAGAATCCAGATAATTCCTGTAAGGATGAGGTCTTGAAACAGACAAATTTCTTAGAGCTGAGCACTCCACCTATGGAAGGCGAGGGGTGCTTCTGAGAAGAAAGTGGAGCTTATGCCTAGTGAGGAAGAGTTAAGGCTATAGAACATAGTTTTGTTGATTATCAGCACTTCCCCTGCTGGGACTGGTCTTTCTCTCTTGGCCTACCCTCTCAAAAGAATCTCCAACTTTGGCCCTTTATCAGGCCTGAATATGGGGAACATCAAAATATTGGGGAGGGGTAAGGGGTACAGAGTAAGGTGGCTGTTTCATATGTTCTGGAGCTGTTGTATTTTGGCTGGTTTTTGTGGAGGGCTCAGTGATTTTTACGTAGTGCTTATTGTGTAGGACTGGGTTTCATCAAGGCAGGAGGGTTGCAGTTTATAAGGTAGGAAACAAGAGAAGTGAGAGAGGCAGAGCTTTTGGGACTGGTTAGAAAAGCTACGGTACAACAGATGAGCATTGTAAGAGTTAATGTATCATCATCATGGATATAACTATTGAATTCCCTCTAACCATGGAACTGTGCCTGATTTTTTTTTTACATTGATTGTCTTGTGGTTGAAATGATTAATTTTATCTAGCAAAGAGTGCTTTGTAATATTGTCAGGAAACTGAATATTTAAAGTTGAGGTTTTCAAAGGATTTGAAGTATGTTAGGTATCCAAATCCTTTGCCTTGTAGTGGCACTGGTAACTCAACTCTCCTAGCCCCCTACAAAACTGATGAAGTTCATTTAAAGTCACAAAGTGCTTTGATAAATTGATAAAGTGCATTCAATTCCTTCAAACTGTACTCTCCCCTTCCCCCTCCCCTCCTATCTCTACCCTTTGTCTTCCAAACTTCTATTCATTTGCATTTTCACAGACATCTGTTTACTCTAGCTTCTTTTCTACCTTGGAGATCTCAGAACAGCAGCAGAGTCTCCTAATGCCTGAGGAAGGGTGCTTGTGCCTGAAAGCTTGCAAAGAACTTTTTTCCAACTACTGAGTTGGCTGAATAAAAGATATCATATCTACCCAAAGAACTTTGCCTTCAAAACCACAAAATACTTCTTATGTTAGCTATGTTATTTATAAATGTTATTTATTCTCACTTTATTTTTAAGCTTACCTGCATTCTTACTGGAATTCCTTATTATTACAGGTTATCTATGAAGGTATTTATAAACAATACAACCTAGGGGTTCCTCAGTCCAATTAAAAGGCAGAATTAAAAAAAATGTGTTAAAGGAAATATATTTCATCTTCAATTATACCTAACCTGTGAAACTTACTGCTGGAGAATATTACTAAGGCAAAGCACTCCTTTTAATCACCTTAAAAAGATTATGGTCAAATCCTGACTTCATTGAAGTCATTGGTAAAACTCTCCTTGACTTAGATGGAATCAGGATTTCACCCTGGAGAGCTAGTAAGTAGGAACTGGAAGAAGATAAGCCAGCTATAAACAAAATTGTAAGGATTAGCAATCATGATGCTTCAGGATATAAGCTGATCTCCAGATAAAGGCAGATGGCCTTCAGAATATAAAACTGCCAGAGAAAGTTTAGTCCATTTCAAATGCAACAACTCTGGCAACACAATGCCTAAGTGCCAACATTCAGGGAAACACAACTGACTTCATATAGCCACTAAATATCTATACCTGCATATATTTGTGGGTCATCTTTCCATAGTATATGAGCCCTTACCAATGTTAATAAATTTATCCTCATGTCACCTGTAGAGGTATTGTTATCCTTGGACTGTAAATAGGGAGTGGAGGCATGGACAGGCTAAGATCAATTCTGAAACCCAGTGCCATAGATGAAGTGTGTGGCAGGGCAGAAAACTCTATCTAAGTCTCCCAAGGTTCAAACAAGCACCCAAGTACCCACAGGGCCATTCTTCTTGAGTTCATATTGGAGAACAGAGACCAAATGATGTTATGATGTGTGACAAGGCATTGATTATTTTGAGCAAACTCATCTCACTATGGAGACAGATAGACAAGAGAGAGTAAGCGAAAGAGTTGTGACCCAACATCACCAGGATCTACTCCTTTCTTCTGGAATTATTTGCCACATTTGCAACATGTGGATCTTGGATTGACCTCTTCAGTCCCCTACAGACTCACTGATGACTTCCCTATTTACTGGAAAACTGTCATCCCCTTATCAAAGGCCTGCCAATGACAATTGGAGAATGGAGGCCATAGAGTTTAAGCATGGTTTGTAAAACAGATTTGAAACAATTGCATAGATGAACTAAGGGACAAGAGGAGCTGTTCTCCAGACACATTAAAACAATCCGACTTTTGTGCTCAAGCCATTGTTGTCACAATGCAAGTTCTGCCGACAACCTATTGTCTTGAGAAGTCAATGAATTGGTGCTAAAAATTAATTATGCACAGTGCTAAATCTAGTTTCAGGCTTTGTGGACCTTCTACTTTCAGGCTTTCAGACACAGGGATATTTATTTATTTGAAGTAAATCAAATCATGCTATCTCTGTCAAGAGCAGCGATCACTGTCAGGGCAGATGGAATGTTATATCCCCTGACTCACCCAGCTTGAAAAGCTCCGGTCTGCCAACACCACATGGCTGGAACTTCAGAAGGGGATTTCTCAACTATGGGAGGGACCTAGTCTGTGCATTCCCTATGGGGAAATTCACACTATTAGCAATGGCTTTCCCCTCAGAAGTTATTGCAGATCAAAGCAGGGCTAACAGTTCCTTTACAGATCCTACCTATATCAGAGGGCGCTAGTGTGCATGAACAAACCAATTCTGACATAGCTGTCTTGATCAAGAAGATGCTTGCTTCTTGGAGAGAATGGAAGAGTTATCCCTTCTCCATGGATGGAGCCAGATTTCTTCATAGATTTTGAGGAAGCTGAATGGTCAGGGTCATCTGAATTGTTGCCAACTCTTCTTCTATTCAAAAGAGACAGAAGAAACATTGTTGAGTTCCTAACAAGATTTTCCCATGGGGACAAATAATGAAGCCAATAGTACTTTACAATTAGTTCTATATCCAGTTTGTACAGTCATGTAAACAGAGTTGCCATATGAACAATTAATTTAACTATGGAATAATCTTAAGCCATTATAAAGTTGCACGAGGACAGCATATTTTCATATGATGTTGAGTAGACCTTGAACAAATAACTTATTAAAGCACTGACATACATAAGGCTGACATAAAATAACACAGTCCAAATTACATGTCTCTATATCCAATTGAATCTGAATATTTTAAAGATTACTATATAGTCATTATCCAGGTCTTGCTAATACAGCATATGTACTAGGAATAGTGCAGGATCCATACAACTAAGTGAAATGAAACTGGCTAATAGAAACCCTGAATAACTTGTGTGATACAAAGGAGCATATGGAAAAATACATACTGCTGTTTGGTATTTTTGTAAAACTCTACTTTTAATCCTATTATGGGTGACAAAAACAGAAGCTCGAGAAAGCAAAATTACATGAGGAAGATGTCTTTCACATCACAATCTAACTGTTCTTTGGTAAAATCATTGCTGTGTCAATCAAGTTAAACTGGGTAGGATTCATTGAATCATAGAGAAGTAGGCCTGGAAGGGACCTCTAGAGGTCACCTAGTCCAATCCCCTGCCTGGGGCAGGATCATCCTTCTCTAAACCATTCTATACAAATCCATTGTCTAACCTCCTAGCAAAAACTAGGCAAAACCCTGATACAACACAAGAAATAACACCCTAACCTGCCAACACAAGAAAAAAAAACACCCTAACCTGCCACAGGTAAAGCAGAGGGACAATGGCAGTCAATATCCTACTGCTGTAAGGTCTATTAATATATGTTCAAGAAATCCTAGGGAGAAGGCCATGCTTCAGAGGAAGGCACTCCCCCTCTCCAGTCAATACCAATCTGACTATGGGGTAAAATCCAAGGGGGAGGAAATTCCCTCCCAGACCCATATGGCAACCAGCAAAGCCCAGAAGCATGGGAAATACCCATAGTAGAACATAGGCATAGCTACACTTAGATCATCCTTGACTAACCTCTTCTTGAACACCTCCAGTAATAGATAGTTCACAGCTTCCCTAGGCAGTCCATTACTCTGCTCAGTGGCGTACTGATGGGGGTGCCAGCCTGAGCGGGGGGTTGCCAGCTGGGCCCTCCAGGGGGTTTTCGGTCCCCCGGGGGCACTTCTGGTTTTGCCTCCCCACCCCGACTCAGCGATCATGTCCTCTCCTAAGCACCTTTTCTGCAAGTTGAATCTACATAGCTCCTTCATCTTCTCCTGGTATGACCTGCCTTCCAAGCCCTTTACAATTTTTTTCACTAGCCTTTGGACCCCCTCTAACTTCTCCACACCCTTTTAAAAAAGTGGAGTCCAAAACAGCACAGTACTTTAGATCAGTGGTTCTCAACCTTTTTTGTACTAGGACCCATTTGTCAAACATCAATGGCCAGTCCTGACCCAGTACCCCTCAGTCCCGACCCACTGCCCTCCAACCCCAGACCCCAACCCTCTAGTGTCTGGAGCAGGGTGGTGTATGTGGGGCATGGGGGGCCCTAAGCAGCTCCTTGCAAGCTGAAACTCTGCCAGCCTGCAAGAGAAAAGCCAGTTTCCCACGTTTTTCTCCTTTAAAGTAGAATCCATTTTTAAAGTTTGTTCCTGACCCTTTCATATATTCTTGTGACCCACTTTTGGGTTGCAACCCACAAGTTGAGAAACGCTGCTCTAGATGAGGTCTAGTTAGTGCCAAGTAGAGATGCACCTCCCATATCTTGCACCTAATGCTTCTATTGATGCATCCCACATTCATCTTTTGTGAAGCTGCATCACACTACAGACTGATATTGAGTCTGTGATCTACAAACATTCTGAGAGCCTTCTCCATAGCACTGTCATCCAGCCAAGTGTCACTCGTTTTGTATTTGTACAGTATTTTTGATTATTCTTCCTGAGATGTAGCACCTTGCATTTCTAGGATTCTAGTAAATGTCCATTGCCTACCTTTCTGTAACATGTTTTCTTGGCAAATTCATTAAATAACCTGGGAAAGCCATTTTTAAACACTGCTTTTGATGCCACCTAGTTGGCCAACATACCTGGTCTAACCATTGTAGTTTGAACTGCATAGCTGAGGTCATTTGTGAACATGGAAAACAAGGAAACTAAGAGAATGTAGTACATAATTCAGATGTTGTGTGCATATTACTAATATATATAAGGATGAGTGATACACGAGCACCGAACACTTAAATGAATACGTTTTTTTGCTGCCAGCTGGTACTCTCCCCTCACTTAAAGAGCGATGAGTATTAGATAAATGTGATTTCTTAATAGGAATTTTTGTTTGGGCGGAAGACCTCAAAAAGAAAGAGAAAATAAACCCTCTAAGAGATATTTATTTATTTGAAGTAAATCAAGTCACACTACCAAACAATCATTAGAAAACCATTAATAGGTTAATCATTATAGTTGAGGTAGTGTCACAGCACCTTGCTTTCAGTAGCTATGCCAACGTCTTTTGTCAAGTTGCAAGTTTGAAATGTTGTTCATTACTTTCCCACAAGGAGTGAAATGTTTTCATTTCAGTCCCCAGTGCATTTCTTGGATCAAACAGAAATGC